>NC_090652.1:149083940-149187733 GCF_040937935.1 Hyperolius riggenbachi
CAGGTATGCAGTGGCGGGTTCACTGAACAGGTATACAGTGGCGGGTTCACTGAACAGAACAGGTATGCAGTGGCAGGTTCACTGAACAGGTATACAGTGGCGGGTTCACTGAACAGAACAGGTATACAGTGGCAGGTTCGCTGAACAGAACAGGTATACAGTGGCGGGTTCACTGAACAGAACAGGTATGCAGTGGCGGGTTTACTGAACAGTACAGGTATGCAGTGGCAGGTTCACTGAACAGGTATGCAGTGGTGGGTTCACTGAACAGGTATGCAGTGGTGGGTTCACTGAACAGGTATGCAGTGGTGGGTTCACTGAACAGGTATGCAGTGGTGGGTTCACTGAACAGGTATGCAGTGGCAGGTTCACTGGACAGGTATGCAGTGGTGGGTTCACTGAACAGGTATGCAGTGGCAGGATCACTGAACAGGTATGCAGGTATCCAGTGGGCTCACTGAACAGAACAGGTATGGTGGGCTTACTGAACAGAACAGGTATGCAGCCAGGAACAAGCTAAGCCTAACTAATCTTTCCCTATGAGAGACAGTCTGCAGCAGCTCACCCTACTCTCACTAACGCAGGCACACGAGTGAGCTTAATGGCCGCCGCTGCCTGCCTTTTATTAGGGGGGGGAGTGGCTCCAGGGGCTAGTGTAGCCTAATTGGCTACACTGGGCCTGCTGACTGTGATGTAGAGGGTCAAAGTTGACCCTCATGGTGCATTATGGGGCGAACCGATCGGCCCAACTCTACTGATCGCTCCCGCCATGTTTATTTTTTTTTTAAATAAATATTGTTGTTGTTTTTTTTAAAAAAAAACCTGTCTCTTTAATTATCATCCCTCCCTCCCTCCCCACAGCCAGCCAATTATGGCGATCGGCTGTCATAGGCTTCTGCCTATGAGAGCCGATCGGTCTCTTGTCCCCCAGGGGGACAGCCGTGTCATACTATGCTGATCGCAGCACTACACAGAGTAAATAGACAGCGTGATCGCCGTCTAACAGTCTCCCGAGCGGCAATAGCCGCTCGGAGACTGAAGAGGGGGCGGAGCTCCGCCCCCCAAGCAGGAGATGCGCGCGCAGCGTGCGCACGATCTCCTGCAAAACAGAGCCCCAGGACTTTACGCCAATTGGCGTTAGGCGGTCCTGGGGCTGCCGCTGCGGCCACGCCCATCGGCGTGACGCGGTCGGCAGAAGGTTAAGATGCATACATTTTCATAATCCTGCATTAACTATGAATTATTTGTATCTAATTGACCATCCCTATTCATCACTTTTATATGTGCTTTGAATAGGGTAATCATTGACAAACCGTGCCCCCTCCTCTGCTTACACCCCTCTGACACTGCAGAGGTTATTGGCAGGCTTTGGTGCTCCAGATCAATCGTCTTATATATAGAGTGTGTGAGCCGGCTCCATGTAAAACTCACACTGAGCTCATTAGCTATGCCACTGGGCTTCACTACAAAGCATGCCTCTTCCCCCCCCCCCCCCCCTCCCTTCCCCAAGCAAAATCTTGATGGGCCATCCCAATGTTCACATCCTTTCCTTTGCCCCTTACAGCCTGGGGCCCAAGTGCCAGGTGTCATCTAAGCAGTGTGGACATCATGGCCCGCCACCCGCAACAAGTGTGTCCGCAACCCTTTATTTGGTGGATGAACTCCTGTATTGGAGGCATGGACGGTTAGTAGTTGTGTGCCTATAGTCACCTATAGTAATAATCCAAACTGAAACGCCACCTGGCATTTATGATCAAATAACTCTTTTCCCTGTAACACATCACAAACCGTAACTAAGTACTAATCTAAGCTTATGTTCTTTGGGTTCTACAGGAGGAAAGCACTTTACAAATGTTTAGTTGTTGTTAAAACTGGCATTTTATCCAATGTCTTGAGGTGAGTGAGGCAAGATTTAACCTTATTCCAACTCTTTACCTCAGAAACAAGAAATTTGGGTGTACATCCAAAATTGTGCGATAAAAGTGTGGAAGGGTATGACTAGCAGGCAATTTGTTAGTCGCGGAAGTTTTGGTACCACCACAGGTTCCAATTGATTTATTAGTAAGGAGTAGAAATTTGGGTGCCCGTGGCCCGACTCCTGAAGTTTATCACGCACCAAATTTTCCCTCCTTACCAATATATGGCATAATACAGAAGTGATTATTCAGCATTTTTGTAATCTTATCCGAAGCATGTAAAAAGGGCGCATGCATACATGGCAGTTTGGCTCTTGGGCTTTTTGGCGCAGGGTGAACCGAATGAACGGCTCACCCTGCTGCTGAATAAATTCAAGGGGGGGGGGGGGTGTTAAGTACTATTCCCCCTCCGAGTCGTCACAACTCAGATGGAGAAGTAATTTGGGGTCAGGTAATTGGTAATTGCTGAATCACGGAATTACCCATGTGCGGGGTGCGGACTATGGCATTACTGCTATAGCTGCGCTAAGCTTCAGCACTATGCGGCGCATGGCGGGGGCTAAAAACCCTGCTTCGCATGCAGCTGGCCAGTAATAAGTGCCACATAGAGCACAATGTAAGTAGTGGCGCCTACTGTATAATAAGGGTGCATGGGAACATTATATTGATAATTATTGATAATAGAAAATGGAATGATAACATTTATCCCACTATTGCCCGGGGCACACCTGGCGCTCAAATTAACACTAATAGTGGCTGTTAGCATTGCTGCTATCAGTGGATAGGGTTAGGTGTCGGCAGAAGGAGGGGTTCTTAGAGTTAGGCATGGGTGGGTAAAGGCTAGGCTAGGTACCAGCAGGGGAGAATTAATGTTAGGCAGCAGCAGCAGCAGGGGGGGTCCTAAGGTTAGGCACTACTAGGGGGTATTTAGGGTTAGGTAGTGGTAAGAGGGATTGGTTAGTGTTCAGCATCAATAGGGCTCTGGATGAGAATAGAGTAGGTCATAGTAAAATATTGGTAAGATTACTGATATTTTACTATCATAATCAGCTAGTAGAATATTGGTAATATTACTGATATTCTGGTAGCGGTTATCTCCAGGGCCCTTTTTACCAGGCACCTTTTTGCATTGTATCTGCAACTTCATCTACTCATAACACTTCAGTCGTTTTACCTTCTTCCCATAACATGGGGTGAGCAGTAGGGATGAGCATTCTGGTACAAAGTTGGATTTTACAGTTTCAAAGCAGAACCTGTTTAAAAGTTCCAGTTTTCCATTCAAGTCTATGACACTGACTTAATGACTTAATTGCAAAGTGGCCAAACCGCACTGTCATTGTCACATGCTCAGTATGTTAGGGCACCAATGGTAACATGCAAAAAAACTGTACAAAAAAATTCAAAAAGACCTTGTAGTTTTTGAGAAAATCAATTAACCACTTCACCACTGAGGGTTTTTTCCCCTTGCGCATTAGAGCAATTTTCACCTTTCAGCGCTCCTTCCATTCATTCGCCAATAACGTTATCACTACTCATCACAACAAAATTATTTATATCTTGTTATTTTTGCCATCAATTAGGCTTTCTTTGGGTGGTACATTATGCTAAGAATTATTTTATTCTAAATCTTTAACGGGAATAATACAAAAAAAAAAAAATGAAAAAAAAAAAAACCTTCATTTTTCAGATTTTGGCCATTATAGTTTTTTAAATAATATTTACTACCATAATTAAAACCCATGTATTTTATTTGCCCTTTTGTTATTAAACCGTTTAAATTATGTTCCTATCAACAATGTATGGTGCCAATATTTTATTTGGGAATAAAGGTGCATTTTTCAGTTTTGAGTCCATCACTATTTACAAGCCCATAATTTAAAAAATAACAGTAATATATCCTCTTGACATATATATTAAAACATTTCAGTCCCTAAGGTAACTATATATGTTTTTTTTTTGTTGTAATTTTTTTCTTGCAAACATTTTTGGGGTGTACTATGGGATAGTGTGGGAGGGAAGGAGTTAATTTTAAATGTAATTGTGGGTCTTTTTAACAAATAAATGTATGTAAGTGTAATTTTACTATTTGGCCACAAGATGTCCTCACAATGATCGCGGCTTCTCATTGAAGCCGGTGATCGCTAAAGCGTGGACTTCGATCAATGAATGGGAACACAGATCTCCGGGCTAACGGGTATTGGCGATTACACACGCAGGAGTGAAGACAGCAGCGGTCGTGGCGGGGATGCATATATCTATGCCCCAGGCACTGAAGTGAAGTCTGCCGGGGCATAGATCTACTGTCTGTGGGTCACCGAAGTAGTTATTAAAGTTCCCCCAAATAACAACTAGGCAGCATAATAACAAAATTAGGAAGGCTTATCTCCAAAATAACATAATGAGGTAGCATGTGTGTTCCCAGTAAAACAATAGACCCCTTGACAGACCCCAGTAACAAGCTACCCCCTCTCCTGTTCAATAACAGCCCCTCTTGACAGACCCTGAGCAACAATCAGCCCTTCAATCACAGATCTCAAGTAAAAGTCAAGCTACCAAAACAGACCTCCAGTGACACAAACAGTAACCCCAATAACAGACAACAACTCCATGGACAGACCCCAGTATCAGACAGAACCCCCAGTAATAGACAGGACCTCCAGTAACAGAAAACACCCTTGTGACAGAATACCCTGGTAACTGACAGGACACGACAGACTGGACCCCAGTAACATGTTGCAATCCATAAGAGACAGTGGCCCCATGACAGCCAGGGACGGTTTTTACCATTTCGGTGTCCCGGGCAAGGATCCTCCAATCTGGTGAATAGAAAGTTCATAGCCTACATTAATTCATTTTGCAAGCACCAATACCAAATTGATAAGTTATACTGTATATCCTGAAATATTGATGTTTTTCAGAATAAACAATGAATACACAAATTATTGCAAGGGCAGATACAGCTCAATGCCCCTAATTCACTGTACCCTCATAATAATCAATTTCTGTAATTGTTATGAGGTTATGTGGTCACTTACTGTTCACAGCGTGAATCTTTATTACAGTATTTTTTACAGTGACCAGATTTTTCTAGGCTCAACCTGGGATGGGAAATGGGCGTTTCCATGACCGTGGTGGAAAAATGGGCATGTCCATGACATGGTGTGGGTGGAGCAAACTGTGATGTAACTGAGGCAGTCGGCCAGAGTTTCCTCCGAAAACACAGATAGACAAAGTGACCCTAAAGGTAATTAGGCAATGTTCCCCAAACGCATAAGAAAGCAGTGTTCCCACAATGGTGTAGGGCAGTGATCTGCAAACTTGGGAAATGGGAGATTTGCATCATGGATGTAAGTCCACCATGACATGACTATGTACTCTCTAAAGTGCTGCAGAAGATGCAAGTGCTACATAAATACATAATAATGATATGTCGGGACTTTAGACTTTGACTATGGCCGGGATTAGATTGTGAGCTCTGCCAAGGACATGACTACATTATCTGCAAAGTGCTGTGTTAGATGTCAGTGCTATATAAATAGATAATAATATAGTAGGACATTAGACTATGATGACTATGGTGGGATTAGATTGTGTGCAAAATCTGCAGAAGCTGCTGATGCTACAGTACTAGCATACCTTTTAATAATTATGAGCCCCCAAAATGCCAAATGCTGCAACAATCACCCCAAAGTAGCAAATGCAGTCTCTATGACCATCAAATAATAACTGCAGCAACTGTTACCTCCGACACATGAATTGCAATAACTGTTACATAAGACAAATGAAATGCAACTACTGTTACCTCTGACACATGAAATGCAGCAGAAAACCTTTACTTCGACTCCGCAAACAGTAAATGGGGCAAACATTACCTCATGCTGCCACAGAGTCCCATGGCTGGGACACCCAGCAGCCAAAAGTGGGACATAACCTGGGACACATTGCAGCCTGGGACAGGGGACCCTGAACCTGGGACGTGTCCCAGGTAAAACGGGACATCTGGTCAGGGTACTGTATACAGCACCAGCATCTTCCAAGGCTCTGACAGGAACCCATGTAGCAGACAAGACTCAATTGTAAAATATTGCCTTGGAATTCTACAACCAAATCTAAACAAATGAATGTTTAATTCACACATTAATAGCACCTGCTATATCTCTGTTATGCTACTCAGACCTCCTTTGTTATACTAGGGTGCACATTTTGGTGTTAAACTTACCCACCCATCCCTTTCGTAATGGAACTAGCAGTTGTGTATACGAATTCTGTAAATCGCACTGTACTAAGAATAGCTCTGTAGTACTTCTTCCTGTAAGTGTTACACAAGGCATCTGCTCGATTTGCTGAAAATGGCTTGCAGACAGTTCTCTTGTTACAGTGCTCCATTATGAATAAGCTATAAGACTGTAGGGCATACCAAATTGCATTGAACTGTTATGATACAATTGTTTGGTAAAATACATTGATTATGATCTTTTCATTTGCTGTATAAAAAGCTATACTTGAGAAAAACTAACACTAGAGGGCAGCAGTATACCATATATCTCATGTATCTTACCTACTGTATCACATTTTACTTTGGTTATCTCCTTGATTTTCTGTGTAATTTCTAGAAATATGAAAATTGACACTCAGGAGCTATGAGAAGTGTATATCAATATTTAGCAGTACTCCATGGCAGGGCATTTACTTGGCTAAATTGCTCCCAGGGCTAGGGTGTAAAATCCCCCCCCCCCCCCCCCCCGAGTCGAAAACGTTATTTGTAATGGGATCAATAGGTCAAGCCTGCGCATCCAATAGCCCAGGGCTTCATCGCTGCTCATAGTGTCTACATCCACACTTAAGCCCAGGTAGTCGGCTATCTGCCGATCGAGGCGTTGGTGGAGGGTGGATCCGGAAGGGCTAAGGCGAGGCGTTGGACTAAAGAATGTCTGCATGTCTGACATCACCATGAGATCACTGGAACGTCCTGTCCTTGCCTGCATGGACATGGGAGAAGGATTACTGGCAGTGGTACCTTTATTCCGTTGTTCTCTGACATCATCCTTAAACGCACTGTAAAGCATAGTTGCCAGCTTGTTCTGCAATTGCTGCATCCTTTCTGCCTTCAGGTGAGTTGGTAACATCTACGCCACTTTGTGCTTATACCGAGGGTCTAGTAGCGTGGTCACCCAGTACAGGTCATTCTCCTTGAGTTTTTTTATACGGGGGTCCCTCAACAGGCTGGACAGCATGAAAGTCGCCTTCTGCACAAATTTGGATGCAGACCTACTATCAATCTCCTCTTGCTCTTCCTCAGTGATGTCAGGTAAGTTCTCCTCCTCCTCCCAGCCACGAACAATACCACAGGAAAGGTGAGCAGCACAAGCCCCCTGCGACGCCTGATGTGGTTGTTCTTCTACCTTCTCTTCTTTTAAAAAAAAAACACCTTCCTCATCATCTGACTCCTCTTCCCCACACAACTCTTCCTCCTCCTCCTCCCCCTCTGTGCTGCCGCAAGTGTTGAGGAATCATCTGGTTCTGCTGAGAATTGATCCTACAACTCTCCCTCCTGTTCCTGTTCACGCTCCTCCACAGCTTGATCCACCACTCTACGGCACGCTCCAGGAAGAAAGCATATGGGATCAAGTCGCTGATGGCGCCTTCACTGCGACTCACCAGGTTTGTCACCTCCCCAAATGGCCAAATGAGCCTGCAGGCATTTCGCATGAGTGTCCAGTACTTCGGCCAGAAAATCTCCATCTCCCCAGAGCATGTTCTTTTACTGTAGTTGTAGAGATACTGGTTGATGGCTTTCTCCTGTTGTAGCAGGCGGTTAAACTTAAAGAGAATCTGTATTGTTAAAATCGCACAAAAGTAAACATCCCAGTGCGTTAGGGGACATCTCCTATTACCCTCTGTCACAATTTCGCCGCTCCTCGCCGCATTAAAAGTGGTTAAAAACAGTTTTAAAAAGTTTGTTTATAAACAAACAAAATGGCCACCAAAACAGGAAGTAGGTTGATGTACAGTATGTCCACACATAGAAAATACATCCATACACAAGCAGGCTGTATACAGCCTTCCTTTTGAATCTCAAGAGATCATTTGTGTGTTTCTTTCCCCCTGATGTTCTCATGCACTGAACTTTCAGGCTGCTCGTTTCTTCCTGCAAACAGCTTTGCCTGTGTCTGTAATTTCTCAGTATGTGAAAGCCCAGCCAGCTCAGAGGACGATTTATCCAGCTTGTAAAAGATAAGAGAGAAGAGAGAAGCTGCCCTAATCTAAATAATACACAGGCAGTGTGCATAGAGGGGCCTGGAAGGGGGAGTTCATAGCAGAACCACAACACTGAAGAACTTGGCAGCCTTCCAGACACAGGCTGACAAGTCTGACAGTGGAAAGATACATTGATTTATTACAGAGACTGTGATAGTAGAAAGTGCTGCAGTCAGCCAGAACACATTATAATAGCTTTTGGAACTTGTAGGATGATAAAAAACAGGATGCAATTTTTGTTACGGAGTCTCTTTAAGGAGCATTGAATTCCAGCGAGTCGGACTATCACAAATCAAGGGCCTCATCGGCAAGTTCTTTTTCCGCTGAATATCGGCCAAGCGTGCCATGGCCGTGTAAGACCGCCTGAAATGCCCACACACCTTCCTGGATTGCTTCAGGATGTCCTGTAAGCCTGGGTACTTACACACAAATCTCTGAATTATGAGATTCAGCACATGTGCCATGCAGGGTACATGTGTCAACTTTCCCAAATTCAAAGCCGAAATGAGATTGCTGCCATTGTCACACACCACGTTACCGATCTGCAGTTGGTGCGGGGTCAGCCACTGATCCACCTGTTTGTTAAGAGCAGCCAGGAGAGCTGCTCCAGTGTGACTCTCAGCTTTGAGACAAGACATGTCTAATATGGCATGACACCATTGTACCTGGCATGCAGCATAGGCCCTGGGGAGCTGGGGCTGTGTAGCTGGAGAGGAGATCGCAGCACCAGTAGAGTAGCACTGCCACTCAGCCGTGGAGAAGGACGACAGCGAAGAGGATGTAGCAGGAGGAGTAGGAAGAGAAGGAAATAAGTTGGCAGGAGGTCTGCCTGCAAGCCATGGAGGTGTCACAACTAGGTCCGCTGCACAGCTACGTTCTCCCTGCTTGCCAGTGGTCACCAGGTTGACCCAATGGGCTGTGTAAGTGATGTACCTGCCCTGGCCGTGTTTTGCAGACCAGGCATCCATGGTCAGATGGACCCTTGACCCAACGCTGTGTGCCAGAAATGACACCACTTGCCTTTCAACTTTATGGTACAGTTTGGGTATCACCTTTTTTGAGAAATAATTGCGGCCTGGTATCTTCCACTGCGGTGTCCCAACTGCCACAAATTTTCGGAAGGCCTCAGAGTCTAGCAGCTGATATGGTTGCCGAGTTAACAGTTGGTGAGCTAACCTTTTTGCCAAGCCAGCTGTCAGACGCCGGGCAAGGGGGTGACTGGCAGACATTGGCTTCTTCCGCTCAAAGATTTCCCTCAAGGACACCTGGCTGCTGCTGTGGGCAGAGGAGCAGGAACAACTCAAGGTGAGAGGTGGAGTGGAGGAAGGTGGCTGTGAAGGTGCAAGGGAGAAAGCAGCTGAAGATAATGCATCTGAAGGAGGAAGAGGAGAAGGAGGGTGGCTTTGCTTTTGTGTGCTGCTTTTCTTCAGGTGGTCTTCCCATTGCAGTTTGTGCTTTTTCTCCATGTGCCTTCGTAAAGCAGTTATCCCTACGTAGATGTTGGCCTTTCCACGGCTCAATTTTTGGTAGCAGAGAGTACAGATGGCATTGCTCTCATCTGAGGCAGACACACAAAAAATTTCCACACCACTGAGCCCTGGGGTGATAGCACTATGGTGCAAGTAGATGAAATCCGCTACACCCTGGAGACTAGGATAGTGCTGGAACAAGGCGACTTGACCCAAGTAGACAGCAAAAGGAAGGAAGGAAGTTCCGCACAAAATCCTATGTAAATTGTAGTCCCAACTTTATTGAAGTATGTAAAAGCTGAACAGCCTGGTAGCTGACATGTTTCGGACAAACAGGTCCTTAATCATAGCACAAGATCATGTTAAAAGCACAACGAATATATAGTCTAAATCCCACCCCTAACACAGGTGGATCAAACGACACACCCTCCCACTCCAACAGTGAAGTGAAGAAAGGCGGAGCTAAAAATAGGAAAAACATAAATGTATTCCCACAGCATTAAAAGCATAATAATGCATATGAAAAGGATACAATCCGACAGCACACAACAGCCATAAAGAATATACATATATATATACATATACATAAAGTATAATCATATGTGCATGCAGAGAGTAATACTGCCGCGAAAAAACACACACATAAGAAAAAGTATGATTAGTGAGTCAAATGGCAAAGGCCCAGGAAAAGAATCCCCAATAGACACCCAAACAGGATAAATTAAATAACACAATTTAAATCCCATTTTGTATTCAATCCATGCGGCGCACCTGTCCCCAATCGAAAGATCCAAAAGGCCTCTCTAGTAAGTAATAGTTTCTTCCAATCGCCACCCCGTGGTGGTCTTGGGACACGTTCAACCCCCTGAAAAGAAAAGGAGGACATGTCGCCAGCATGGATTTGTTTAAAATGACAGGCCACATTAGATATCCCAGTAGTAAGCCAACCAGGCCCTCTATAATGCTCTGAAATGCGTTCCCTCAGATGACGGGGTGGTGCACCCAACGTATTGGGTATGGCACAGTGAGCATGATATCAAATAAACAACATATTTGGTATGGCAATTAATGTACTGTTTCATCATAAAAGTTTTGTGGTTATAAAAAGAAACTACCGATTTTGTAACATGATGAACAGCACAATATTGACATGTAATCATTCCGCATCTATATTAGCCCACTGTGTCCAACCAGCATGGACGATGGGAACCAGAGGTAAATAAACTAGGAGAGAGAATGCTACCAAGAGTAGGAGCACGTCTGCTCACGAATTTGGTTCCCTTCCTAAGCACATCTCGAATCCGATCATCCGCATATAAAATCGGCAATGAATTCTTGACAATGGACACAACCTGGTTAAATTCAGAGCTAAAAGTAGTCACGAAAACTGTACTATCAGCTTCACGACCACTACCAGGTCGTGAAGATGATACAAGTAGCTCATCCCTACTCCTACCAAGGGCCAGCCTCCTACCCCTCGAAATCAACCAACGAGGATAACCTCGCTCCAAAAGACAAGATTCCACGGTATCCATTTCCCTATGCAATGCATCGCTGTCAGAGCAATTACGGCAAGCCCTAATAAATTCACCTACCGGTACTGCCCGGATGGTGTGATGAGGATGACAACTATTGGCCCTGAGCGTAGTATTACCGCTACAGGGCTTGCGATAGGTGGAGGAGGACACCACGCCAGAATTAGGGTTCCCTACCAGGGTAACATCCAAGTAACTAATCTGAGATGAGGCCCATGAAAATGTGAACTGCAGATTAAGGAGATTGCAATTAAGATAATCGACGAACCTGGATGCTTCGTCCGGCGTGCCGTCCCAGACAACCAAAAGGTCGTCGATATATCTACCATACCATACAATATGATGAGAAAAAACATTCTGATCAGAAACCAAGTGGAGCTCCCCCCACCAACCCATGTACAGATTGGCGAGAGAGGGAGAAAATTTCGCACCCATTGAGGCTCCAAAACGTTGTAAAAAATATGCTGAATCAAAAAGAAAATAATTATGGGCAAGTAGATATTCAACAGCAAGCCCGACAAAGGACAGAAGGTCCATCGAAAATGACGACTACCTGGTTAGATGATGCTCAATAGCCTCAAGGGCAAGGTGGTGGGGGATACAGGAATATAAAGATTTAACATCAATAGTAAGACAATTGTATCCCTCTACCCATGGTGGCATGAGCAGCTGACATTGAAGGGCATGTTGGCTGGCTGTGCATAGGTGGCGATACATGGCACCGGACACTGCCACCAGCGGTTTCTGATGACGAGCTCCCCCTGCTTCTTTCAGCAACTCGTCTCCTCCTACTCCTCTCTGACTCCCCCTCTGAACTGTCCCCTTGGTCATCTCGTCTATTAGGATCCCAGGTGGCATCCATGGCAGTATCATCATCATCATAATAATCATCCTCCCCAGCTTTGCTTGTATCAGACACCTCCAAAACTGCACCAACAGCAGGTACTTCATCATCCTCATCACACCTTACGTCTATAGTGTCGCCTAACTCAGACATATGAGGTGGTGTAACTTGCTTAGCGCCTTCATCTTGTTGTAACAATAATTGCTGTGAATCAGGTAATTCTCCACCAAATAACTCCTGCGAAGTGTCAAATGTAGCAGATGTGGTGCTTGTAGTAGTGCTGGTGGCTGCGGAAGATGAGGTGTTCTGTGTTAAATAGTCAACTACGTCCTGACAATCTTGGGAGTTGATGGCACACTTCTTCTTCTGAGCACTGTACTTTGGTTCTGGGCTGCACAAAATCACGCCAGCACGACCTCGAACAGACCTGCCGGGAGGCCTGCCTCTGGGTCTGCCTCTGCCTCTTTTGTCCATATCGGGGGGGGGGGGGATATAGTGAAAGGTATGCACTGACTTGTGCAGTCACACAGGTGCAGTGAAAGGTATGCAGTGACTGGTATTACAATACAATGTGCAGCTGTCACACAGGTGCAGTTAACAGGTATGCACGGACTGGTATATAAAACAGCGTGTGGTCACACAGGTGCAGTGAACAGGTATGCAGTGACTGGTATTACAAATGTGCAGCTGTCACACACACACAGGTGCAGTGAAGAGTTATGCAGTGACTGTTATATAATATAACACTGAGTGCAGTGATGTAGGTGCACTGAACAGGTATGCAGTGACTGGTATCAATACAATGTGCAGCTGTCACACACACAGGTACCGTGAACAGGTATGCAGTGACTGGTATATAATATAACACTGAGTGCGGTCACTTAGGTGCACTGAACAGCTATGCAGTGACTGGTATCAATGCAATGTGCAGCTGTCTGGCACACACACAGGTACCCTGAACAGGTATGCAGTGACTGGTATTACAAATGTGCAGCTGTCACACACGTGCAGTGAAAAGGTAGGCACTGAATGTGCTGGGCCTGGCAGTGGCACAGTAGGAATTACCAAGGGCCAGCTGTGACTGACTGACAGGGCTGTATATTCAAGTGTCAGTGGGCCACACACACACACACAAAAAAAACAGATCACAAGAACAACATTAGCTCTCAAAAGAGTTGTTGTGGGGTGCTTTTTAGCAATAAGAATCAGCAAGGAGCAAGCTAACAAGCCTAACAAGAGCCTACCTAAGCTTTCCCTATGTCTACAGCAGGTTCCTCTCCCTTCTCTGATTACTGCAGCCTGAGGGAACTCAGGGAAATGGCTAACGCAGCTGCCTTTTATAAGGGGGGAGTGTAGCCTGATTGGCTGCCCTGGGTCTGGTGACTGTGATGTAGAGGGTCAAAGTTGAGCCTAACGATGTAGTATAGGGGGCGGGTCGAACTCGCATATAGTTCGCGGTTCACCACGAACGCGAACCACCGATGTTCGCGGTAGAACTGTTCAGGCCATCTCAAGTACTGAAATACAGTATAACACTTGTTACAACAGCTACAGATAAACTTGTTCAAACTTGTTCAACTCAGGAACTTCCATTTGCTTTATTATAACATGGAGTGAATAGCCCGAACTGCCCCAGGCAGAACAAATATGTGCCATATATATAACAATATGGATGAGACTTTTAAACATACCTGTATGTTCTGGGAAAATGGCAAATTTTTCTATTTTAGATGAACAATAATTGCAGTTTGTATCTTGAACCTGGCGTTACCCGCATTACCAAGCCTTTTTCTAAATAGTTTTGAACAACTATAATCATTGGTCCAATGTTATGTTCCTATGCCAGAAGGGAAATAATATTTACAAGCATCAGTACTAACTTCCTTTCAATGAGCTTGTGGGTCAAAATGATTGATATGCTTTATACAAACTCACATATATAAGCAGGAACAGTTCTACAAAATATGACAAAATATGTTCACCTTGGCAACAGAGTATGGAAATCCTAATGGGCTTAGCAGATGTGAGATGCCCGAAAGCTTAAAAAGACTTCTATGAACCTGTGGTGAAGTGCCAGCTTTTTATAAACACCTTTCCCATCCGCTGTGTCCTCCTTTTCTTTATTTCTTCTATTCTTTTTTCTTCTTCTTCTTTTGTTCTATCTTCTTGTGTATGCTATTGCCCAGCTGTTAAACCAGGCATGGGCAAACTTGGCCCTCCAGCTGTTAAAGGGGAACTTCAGCTTAAACAAACATCCTGTCATTAAGTTACATTAGTTATGTTAATTAGAATAGATAGGTGATATAACTTTTTACCCACCCTGTTTTAAAAGAACAGGCAAATGTTTGTGATTCATGGGGGCTGCCATCTTTGTCATGGGGGCAGCCATCTTTTTGGTTGAAAGGAGGTGACAGGGAGCATAAGACACAATTCCAACTGTCCTGTGTCCTGATAACCCCTCCCAGCTGCATGCGCTAGGCTTCAAATGTCAAATTCAAAATGTAAAAAAAAAAAAAATTGCACCAAAACAGCAGAACGAGAACAACAACATCAGAAATCCCATCATGCTTTGCACAGTATCGGGAAAATGCCCGGGCAGTTTTCTTTTGTGCAGCTAAAAATGAGGCTTGGGTAAGAAAAACAAAGTTCTGATGCTGTGAAACTGTTAAAGAAACACCAGGCCTTTTCAGTGCTGCTGAGTCGATTTTTAGTCTGGAGGTTCACTTTAAGGAACTACAAATCCCACAATGCATTGCAGGGGTCTGACAGCCACAGTCATGACTCATAAAGGCAAATGCATTGTGGGACTTGTAGTTCCGTAACAGCTAGAGGGCCGAATTTGCCCATGCCTGTGTTAAACTCAGTAAGCAGTGGGTTGTTAACCCAATGGATAGGCATAGCTTTTTGCTTGTAATAATCTGTATAAATCTGCTATTGAAGGGGTATAACAGATTTTTCATTGTAGCACTCCTTCCTACTACAAGCCTTCTTCGCTAATGGTCCCCACACCCCACTAATGATACAATCTTTTGTCAAATCTTACCACATCTACGTAGTAGAAGGGTAAACTGAGTGTATATACTCTGAATGGATACTTTAGGTAGTCTCTCATATTACACAGAAATGGTAAAATTGGACAAAAAAGATTGTATCATTAGTGGCCACATTAATATAAGAGAAAGAGGATCTTTTATTATGATATGCACTGTCACTGCTCTGCTATCTTTTGTTGAACAGATGCAAATGTTAACGATACCTAGGAGTGTGAAAGGGGCTAAGGACCAAAGAGCCCCCTCACTAAAAATGCTATGTAAAACAGAAATTTGCCTTCTAAAAACAGTGTGAGCAAATGAGTTGTCCCACAGTGAATCACTGCTGAATATGCAAATCCTCTCTTTGTTGACCCTGAAAGCTAAACGCACCTCCAGAACCGCAGGAATGCAATGATGTGGTCCTTTTTCGCCCCTTACATACTACTAGGAATTCTGGTTCACCATGAGCTTGCTGGGCAATCTGTAACCCTGAGGCAATGAACCCACTAACGCAGTTGTGCGCAGTTGTGTCTACTTTTCAGCATCTGTAACATTGATGTGTAACTGAAAAGCGGACACAACTGTGCACAACTGCGTTAGTGGGCTCGGGCCCTAAGTGACTCAAGTCCTATCTCATAGAGTCATATGGATCCATGCCATGTCCTGATCAGGATCAGCCAATCAAAAAAACTGTCTTGTATGCATGTTGGATTATTGTGGCTCTGTACCATTAAGGCTTGGTTCACATAGCACCTAATCCGGGACGGATCCGACAAAACGGATCCATTCTCCGTTCCATTCGATACGTTTTCATACGTTTTGTTCACGTTTTACAACCATTTTGCATACGTTCTGTTCCGGTACAGTATGAACGAAAACGTATGGAAAATGGACAATGGGGAAGGGAAAGGGGTTGGCCAGGGTGGGGTTTGGAGAGGAGGATAGTTTCAGTAGTTGTTTTTATCTATTGAGTTGTACTTCTTTTTTCGTTTGGAGACAAGGACCAAAGTAGAGTACATTCCTCATTTTTGTTGTGCTGTTCTGTGGAACCATAAGGCCAACGGATCCCTTGTTCCAATTCCACCTTTGGTTCACTGTGGCAACAGTGGCGGTGGCATTGTACTATGCCAGGTGGAGGGCCATTATGAGGAGAAGAAGGTGGTGGTTGCATCCACTGCTGATCGAGAGGGAGCAAAAAGGACAGTTTGCCCTACTGTACTACGATCTACATAGGCACCCAGACAAGTTCTTCAAATACTGCCGGATGTCTGTGGCTCTGTAAGTATATATTTTTGTACCTATGCGACAAGCATAAGACTCACTATATTGTGTACAGCAATGAATACCCTCTTTTTTCAACCAGGTTTGATCGACTGCTGGCAATCATGAGGATTGATTTGCAGAAGTCCGACACCCAACTGCGTAAGTCCGTGACCCCTGAGGAACAGTTGTTGTTAACTCTGAGGTATGCCATATTGTTATTTGCCATACTATATCATTATGCAAGGAAAGACCATACTGCAACGTCCAAACAATGTTATTTTTATTTAGCTGTACCATGCAACCGACAGTTTACAACATAAAAGCAAAGAATTGGCAACGTCAGACAATAGCACATTGATTTACAAACCTGCCACCAAGGACCATCAACAGTCCAGGCCTTGCCAGCTGCAAGACTGGCAGCTGTGCCCAAGAGGTGTGGTTCAAGGCCTGACCTGTTGTCGGTCCTTGGTGGCAGGTTCGGAAAGCAGTGTGCCATGTGCTGTGCAGTACAGTTTCTCTAAAATTAGCTTATCAAACTTAAAAAAAGTGCCAAAAATTCCAACATGGAAGTCCAAGATATAATGTGTTTGTTCCTACAGCATGAAACCTTGGGTATACTATTGCCACTGGCAAGGTAGCACAATGGCACACTGTTTTACATGCCTGCCACCAAGGACCATCAACAGTCCAGGCCTTGCTAGCTGCAAGCCTGCAGCTGTGCCCAAGAGGTGTGGTTCAAGGCCTGACCTGTTGTCGGTCCTTAGTGGCAGGTTCGGAAAGCAGTGTGCAATGTGCTGTGCAGTACAGTTTCTCTAAAATTAGCTTATCAAACTTTAAAAAAGTGCAAAACTTCCAACATGGAAGTCCAAGATATAAGTTATATATATGTTTGTTCCTACAGCAATAAACCTTAGGTATACTATTGCCACTGGCAAGGTAGCACAATAGCACACTGTTTTACAAGCCTGCCTGCAGCTGTGCCCAAGAGGCGTGGGTCAAGGCCTGACCTGTTGTCGGTCCTGGGTGGCAGGTTCGGAAAGCAGTGTGCCAATGGCTAATAAGGGCTATATCAAATTTTTATGTCCCATATCTTCCTCTCCTGGGAAAAGTAATTGAGAAAGGGGTGGTTGTTTGTCCACTACATCAGGTGTGCTGCTATGTTGTGGTACAGCAGACAGCATCTGTGTGTATGTTCTTCTGTCTTCCGGTGGTGCATTATAGTAAGGAGCACCCTGATAACCCTGATATGATTGGGACTGTTGATTTGCCCAATCCCCTCGAGGCCTGAAAGGTAGATGTTGAACAGGTGATGCCACAGGACCAAAAAACAGGTGCCTTTTGGGTGACATATGTGCTTTAATGATGTCCATCAAGCTGTATAGGCAAGGCAAACGCTTGTGCCTTGGAATTTCATCCATGAAGGGAAGAAGCCCCATTAGAGCAAGGAAGTTTGGACTTGGCTCGTATTTTTTGCTTTCCTCCAACTGCTTATGTAACTGTTCCAGTTGGTTTTGAAGAAATTCTATATGTTTGTGTATATGTGGGACCTGTCAACTAATGTAGGATTACTATCAGGCTGAAAATCTCTTCTAACCAGCTGTTCTTGGGTTCTCATGATGCCCAATAGCCCCTTAACAGCCCCAGCCATTTCTACATCTGACTCACGTCTTGTGTTAATCCTGGAACCTACGCCTCTTCCTCGTCTACCTCTAGATTGAGATGACGGTACCACTTCCTCTTCCCCTTCCTGTATACTTTCTGTAGGGGTGGTTTGTTGTAGGGGTCCGGTGCTTTCCAGTTCAGAACAAGTGCTGTGTGGAGAGCAGGCCCGTTTCTAGGGCCGTGCGGGGCGTGCCGCCGCCCGGGGCGCTGTAATGGAGGGGGGAGCCGGAGCCGCGGGGAGGGCAGCCCGGCCTCTCCCTCCCTCTCCCGGGTCGCCCTCCGTGCTCCCCCCTCAGATGCTGAGCAAGCAGCCAGGAAGCGCTGTTTACAACTCACCTCCCTGGCTCCAAGCGCTGCTCTCTCGCCGCCGGTCTCCTCTCTGTATACACACTTATACACACGCTGCTTCCTGTTTAGCCGGAAGCAGCGTGTGTATCAGCGTGTAGGCAGATAGGAGAAGACCGGCGGCGAGAAAGCAGCGCTTGGAGCCAGGGGGGTGAGTTGTAAATAGCGCTTCCTGGCTACTCGCTCAGCATCTGAGGGGGGAGCACGGAGGGCGGCCCGGGAGAGGGAGAGGTCGGGCTGCCCTCCCCGTGGCTCCGGCTCCCCCCTCCATTATAGGGGACAGCTACCTATCTAACCTATACTGGGGGGCACCTACCTAATATAACCTACACTGGGGGGGCAGCTACCTAATCTAACCTACACTGGGGGGCAGCTACCTATCTAACCTATACTGGGGTGCACCTACCTAATCTAACATACACTGGGGGGCAGCTACCTATCTAACCTACACTGGGGGGCAGTTACCTATCTAAACTATACTGGGGGCACCTACCTAATCTAACATACACTGGGGGGCAGCTACCTATCTAACCTACACTGGAGGACACCTACCTAATCTAACCTATACTGGGGGCACCTACCTAATCTAACCTACACTGGGGGGCAGCTACCTAATCTAACATACACTGGGGGGCAGCTACCTATCTAACCTACACTGGGGGACACCTACCTAATCTAACCTATTAGCACATGAAGCAAATAGGCAGAAGAAAACCGGCACTGCAGGAAGCTGTGTTTTTAATCTTGATATTCATGCAAACAGAGATGTGCACATCAGCAACAAGCAGAGCTGTCTTGCATATGAAAAGCATACAGTGAGATGTGGGGTACCTGGAGGTGCGGTGGGTGCTGGGTGGTCAAGCCTGACGGCCGTTTCGCGCACGTCTGCGCATCTACGGAGGCTGCAAGGCGGAAGGGATAGGTGCCCGGCATTTGTAGCCGAAAGCAAAGGGCGGAAGTACGCCGCCCCTCTCTCCCCGCCTTCTACGTACACCTTCTCCTATAGCCAGGACGCTAGGCGCGCATGCGTTAGCTACGCTACGCTGTACAATAGTTTCAGCGTCCTCAGCCGCCATGACGTCAGGCGCTTATGACGCGTTACGCGTCCTAGCGTCCTGGCTATAGGAGAAGGTGTACGTAGAAGGCGGGGAGAGAGGGGCGGCGTACTTCCGCCCTTTGCTTTCGGCTACAAATGCCGGGCACCTATCCCTTCCGCCTTGCAGCCTCCGTAGATGCGCAGACGTGCGCGAAACGGCCGTCAGGCTTGACCACCCAGCACCCACCGCACCTCCAGGTACCCCACATCTCACTGTATGCTTTTCATATGCAAGACAGCTCTGCTTGTTGCTGATGTGCACATCTCTGTTTGCATGAATATCAAGATTAAAAACACAGCTTCCTGCAGTGCCGGTTTTCTTCTGCCTATTTGCTTCATGTGCTAATACGCTTGTCTATATACCTGAGCACGCCTAGCTGCCTGATTGGGGACACCTGTATGTACGCTACCCTAGCTCACTTGCCGCACCATAGTGCCAACCTGCTTTCCTTCTCCATTTGCGTTCTAATCTAACCTATACTGGGGGGCACCTACCTAATCTAACATACACTGGGGGGCAGCTACCTATCTAACCTACACTGGGGGACACCTACCTAATCTAACCTACACTGGGGGGCAGTTACCTATCTAACCTACGCTGGGGGGCAGCTACCTATCTAACCTATACTGGGGGGCACCTACCTAATCTAACCTACACTGGGGGGGCAGCTACCTAATTTAACCTACACTGCGGGGCAGCTACCTATCTAACCTATACTGGGGGGCACCTACCTAATCTAACATACACTGGGGGGCAGCTACCTATCTAACCTACACTGGGGGGCAGCTACCAAATCTAACCTACACTGGGGGGCAGCTACCTATCTAACCTACACTGGGGGTCAGCTACCTATCTAACCTACGCTGGGGGGCAGCTACCTATCTAACCTATACTGGGGGGCACCTACCTAAGCTAACCTACACTGGGGGGCAGCTACCTATCTAACCTACACTGGAAGGCAGCTACCTATCTAACCTATACTGGGGGACAGCTACCTAATCTAACCTACGCTAGGGGGCAGCTACCTATCTAACCTATACTGGGGGGCACCTACCTAATCTAATCTACACTGGGGGGCAGCTACCTATCTAACCTACACTGGGGGGCAGCTACCTATCTAACCTATACTGGGGGGCACCTACCTAACCTTTACTGGGGGGCACCTACCTAACCTATACTGGGGGGGGGGTAGCTACCTAAACTAACCTATACTGGGGGGCACCTACCTATCTAACCTATACTGGGGGGGGGCAGCTACCTAATCTAACCTATACTGGGGGGCACCTGTCTAATCTAGCCTATACTGGGGGGGCAGCTACCTAATCTAACCTATACTGGGGAGCACCTACCTATCTAACCTATACTGATGGGCACCTACCTATCTAACCTATACTGGGGGGCACCTGTCTAATCTAGCCTATACTGGGGGGCAGCTACATAATCTAACCTATACTGGGGGGCACCTACCTATCTAACCTATACTGGGGGGCAGCGACCTATCTAACCTATACTGGGGGGGCAGCTACCTATCTAAGCTATACTGGGGGCACTTATCTAACCTGTATTGGGGGCACCTACCTACCTAGCTAGTCTATACAGGTGGCAACTATACTGGCTACCTATATTGCCGGCACCTATCTAAATAACCTATACTGGGGGCACCTACCTATCTAACCTATGCTGGGGGCAGCTATTCTGGCTACCTATATTAGAGGCACCCACCTAGCTAACCTGTGCTGGGGCACCTACCTATCTAACTTATACCGGGGGCGCCTGCCTATCTAACCTATACTGGGGGCAACTATACTGGCTACCTATACTGGAGGCAACTATACTGGCTACCTATACTGGAGGTACCTACCTGGCTAACCTATAGCGGGGGCAACTATACTGGCTCACCTATGCCTGGCTACCTATACTGGGGTACCTATAGCTGGCTGCCTATACTGGGGTACCTATTCTGGGCTACCTATACTGGGAGGACCTATACTAAGTGCAACTAGACCTGGCTAACCTATACTGCGGGCACCCATACCTTGCTCGGGGGGGGGTGCAATTTTTACACCCTCGCCCTGGGTGCATTTTAGCCTAGAAACTGCACTGGTGGAGAAGATGGAGTAACAAATGACGAAGATCTTTCTTGCTCTTCCTCTTGAGAATCTTCCAGCCTCTGAGATGTGGACTCCTCCATATTGGCAGATGTAGTTGTGTCCTCCGTGGGCCTCTCCTCTGTATCCCCAAAACTGTCTTCAGTCCTTGTGTAAAATAAGAAAAAGCAATATACAGTGGCTTGCAAAGTATTCAGCCCCCTAGAAGTTTTCCACATTTTGTCACATTACTGCCACAAACATGAATCAATTTTATTGGAATTCCACATGAAAGACCAATACAAAGTGGTGTACACAAGAGAAGTGGAACAAAAATCATACATGATTCCAAACATTTTTTTACAAAAAAATAACTGCAAAGTGGGGTGTGCATAATTATTCAGCCCCCCTGAGTCAATACTTTGTAGAACCACCTTTTGCTGCAATTACAGCTGCCAGACTTTTAGGGTATGTCACTACCAGCTTTGCACATCTAGAGACTGAAATCCTTGCCCATTCTTCTTTGCAAAACAGCTCCAGCTCAGTCAGATTAGATGGACAGCGTTTGTGAACAGCAATTTTCAGATCTTGCCACAGATTCTCGATTGGATTTAGATCTGGACTTTGGCTGGGCCATTCTAACACTTGGATATGTTTTGTTTTAAACCATTTCATTGTTGCCCTGGCTTTATGTTTAGGGTTGTTGTCCGGCTGGAAGGTAAACCTCCACCCCAGTCTTAAGTCTTTTGCAGACTCCAAGAGGTTTTCTTCCAAGATTGCCCTGTATTTGGCTGCGTCCAACTCTGACCAGCTTCCCTGTTCCTGCTGAAGAGAAGCACCCCCAGAGCATGATGCTGCCACCATCATATTTGACAGTGGGGATGGTGTGTTCAGAGTAATGTGCAGTGTTCGTTTTCTGCCACACATAGCGTTTTGCATTTTGGCTAAAAAGCTCCATTTTGGTCTCATCTGACCAGAGCGCCTTCTTCCACATGTTTGCTGTGTCCCCCACATGGCTTCTGGCAAACTGCAAACGGGACTTCTTATGCTTTTCTGTTAACAATGGCTTTCTTCTTGCCACTCTTCCATAAAGGCCATCTTTGTGCAGTGCACGACTAATAGTTGTCCTATGGACAGATTCCCCCACCTGAGCTATAGCTCTCTGCAGCTCGTCCAGAGTCACCATGGGCCTCTTGATTGCATTTCTGATCAGTGCTCTCCTTGTTCGGCCTGTGAGTTTAGGTGGATGGCCTTGCCTTGGTATGTTTACAGTTGTGCCATACTCCTTCTATTTCTGAATGATGGCTTGAACAGTGCTCCGTGGGATGTTCAAGCCGTTGGAAATCTTTTTCTAGCCTAAGCCTGCTTTAAATTTCTCAATAACTTTATCCCTGACCTGTCTGGTGTGTTCTTTGGACTTCATGGTGTTGTTGCTCCCAATATTCTCTTAGACAACCTCTGAGGCCGTCACAGAGCAGCTGTATTTGTACTGACATTAGATTACACACAGGTGCACTCTATTTAGTCATTAGCACTCATCAGGCAATGTCTATGGACAACTGACTGCACTCAGACCAAAGAGGGATGAATAATTATGTACACCCCACTTTGCAGTTATTTATTTGTAAAATAATGTTTGGAATCATGTATGATTTTCGTTCCACTTCTCACATTGGTCACATTGGTCTTTCATGTGAAATTCCAATAAAATTGATTCATGTTTGTGACAGTAATGTGACAAAATGTGGAAAACTTCAAGGGGGCCGAATACTTTTGCAAGCCACTGTAAGTATCAAATTGGTTACTATTGTGGTTGCTCACACAATTATGCTTACGTAGCTTCTGGGCTCAATGTACTTTTGAAGAAAGCTCAATTGGGCCATGTAGCAATAGGGAACTCTGCGTGAAGAGCCACGTCCACTCCTCTGTTCCTTTTTTCCACTTTAAGTTCTTTGATTAAATTATCTCTGATGCTTCGCTATTTGGTCTTGTATTTTTCAACTGTAAGATATAAATAATAAAAATATATTATGATCAGCAAATGAAGTACATTAAAAATATTTTTCTTTATTGCTGTCTAGGTTTCTGGCAACAGGTCAGACCTATTCCTCCCTCCATCTGACCTTTCGCATGGGAAAGAGCATGATTTCCTACATCGTCACCCGGACTTGCAAAGCCATTTAGGAAAAACGTTGTCCCCAATACATGCCGGTCCCTGACAGGAAAAAAATGGGAAGAAGTGGCGGAGCTGTTTTGGACATTGTACTACTTGCCGTGGCAAATGCTGATTACAAATTTGTATACATCGCTGTGGGGTCATGTAGCAGCGCAAGTAACTCTGCAATCTTTCAAAACTCACGATTGTATAGACAATTGCAGGAAGACAAACTTGACCTCCCTGGTGGCAAGCCTTGGCCTGGGACTGCTTCCCCCAGCTACCCTTTCGTTTTCATCGGGAATGAGGCCTTTGCGCTATCCCGTGATGTCACGAGGCCCTACGGACAGAGAGGGCTGACTCTGAATTTTCAACTATGGGTTGAGTCGTGCCAGATATATGGTAGAGTGCACGTTTGGCATCATGGCCAACAAGTAGTGTTGGGCGAACATCTAGATGTTCGGGTTCGGGCCGAACAGGCCGAACATGGCCGCGATGTTCGGGTGTTCGACCCGAACTCCGAACATAATGGAAGTCTAGATGTTCGGGTTCGGGCCGAACATGGCCGAACTCCGAACATAATGGAAGTCAATGGGGACCCGAACTTTCGTGCTTTGTAAAGCCTCCTTACATGCTACATACCCCAAATTTACAGGGTATGTGCACCTTGGGAGTGGGTACAAGAGGAAAAAAATTTTTAGCAAAAAGAGCTTATAGTTTTTGAGAAAATCGATTTTAAAGTTTCAAAGGGAAAACTGTCTTTTAAATGCGGGAAATGTCTGTTTTCTTTGCACAGGTAACATGCTTTTTGTCGGCATGCAGTCATAAATGTAATACATATAAGAGGTTCCAGGAAAAGGGACCGGTAACGCTAACCCAGCAGCAGCACACGTGATGGAACAAGAGGAGGGTGGCGCAGGAGGAGAAGGCCACGCTTTGTGACACAACAACCCAGGCCTTGCATGAGGACAAGAAGCGTGCGGATAGCAATTTGCATTTTGTCGCCATGCAGTCATAAATGTAATACAGATGAGAGGTTCAATAAACAGGGACCGGAAACGCTAACCCATCACAGATGTTCATTGTTCATGTTACTTGGTTGGGGTCCGGGAGTGTTGCGTAGTCGTTTCCAATCCAGGATTGATTCATTTTAATTTGAGTCAGACGGTCTGCATTTTCTGTGGAGAGGCGGATACGCCGCCGATCTGTGACGATGCCTCCGGCAGCACTGAAACAGCGTTCCGACATAACGCTGGCTGCCGGGCAAGCCAGCACCTCTATTGCGTACATTGCCAGTTTGTGCCAGGTGTCTAGCTTCGATACCCAATAGTTGAAGGGTGCAGATGGATTGTTCAACACAGCTACGCCATCTGACATGTAGTCCTTGACCATCTTCTCCAGGCGATCGGTGTTGGAGGTGGATCTGCACGCTTGCTGTTCTGTGTGCTGCTGCATGGGTGTCAGAAAATTTTCCCACTCCAAGGACACTGCCGATACCATTCCCTTTTGGGCACTAGCTGCGGCTTGTGTTGTTTGCTGCCCTCCTGGTCGTCCTGGGTTTGCGGAAGTCAGTCTGTCGGCGTACAACTGGCTAGAGGAGGGGGAGGATGTCAATCTCCTCTCTAAAGTCTCCACAAGGGCCTGCTGGTATTCTTCCATTTTGACCTGTCTGGCTCTTTCTTCAAGCAGTTTTGGAACATTGTGTTTGTACCGTGGATCCAGAAGGGTATAAACCCAGTAATTGGTGTTGTCCAGAATGCGCACAATGCGTGGGTCGCGTTCAATGCAGTCCTAGGCCGAAGAGGTCATAGCCTAGGGTCACAAAACCTGTTTATTGGGCAATTTCAATGGTGGCGAGTCTGACGTACATAAATCGCAGCAATGGCCGTTAGCAACGTCTGAATCTCACGAAATGTCTCATGCAGGTAGAAGACATATTGTTAGACTTGGGCTCCAAAGATGGGTTCCCTACATCTCTGCAAACCAGAGTTACAGGGCTCCAAATTTGGTAAAATCCCCCATAGGCTTTCATTGGGCCTCCTATTTACAGTTCCAAAATCTCACATCTTTTCAAAGGGCAATTACTCAGCAGTGGCAAATTTTCTAGCATTGTAGGGACCCTTAGGGGGAACATGACTGGTGAGTTTCGGGCCCCTAGGCCAAAGAGGTCATAGCCTAGGGTCACAAAAACCTGTTTATTGGGGCTATTTCAATGGTAGTGATGGTGACGTACATAAATCGCAGCAATGGCCGTTAGCAAAGTCTGAATCTCACGAAATGTCTCATGCAGGTAGAAGACATATTGTTAGACTTGGATTCCAAAGATGGGGTCCCTACATCTCTGCAAACCAGAGTTACAGGGGTCCAAAATTTGTAAAATCCCCCATAGGATTTCATTGGCTCCCTATTTCACTTTCCAAAATCTCACATCTTTTCAAAGGGCAATGGCTCAGCAGTACCAAATTTTCTAGCATTGTAGGGACCCTTAGGGGGAACATGACTGGTGAGTTTCGGGCCCCTAGGCCGAAGAGGTCATAGCCTAGGGTCACAAAAACCTGTTTATTGGGGCTATTTCAATGGTAGTGATGGTGACGTACATAAATCGCAGCAATGGCCGTTAGCAACGTCTGAATCTCACGAAATGTCTCATGCAGGTAGAAGACATATTGTTAGACTTGGATTCCAAAGATGGGGTCCCTACATCTCTGCAAACCAGAGTTACAGGGGTCCAAAATTGGTAAAATCCCCCATAGGATTTCATTGGCTCCCTATTTCACTTTCCAAAATCTCACATCTTTTCAAAGGGCAATGGCTCAGCAGTACCAAATTTTCTAGCATTGTAGGGACCCTTAGGGGGAACATGACTGGTGAGTTTCGGGCCCCTAGGCCGAAGAGGTCATAGCCTAGGGTCACAAAAACCTGTTTATTGGGGCTATTTCAATGGTAGTGATGGTGACGTACATAAATCGCAGCAATGGCCGTTAGCAAAGTCTGAATCTCACGAAATGTCTCATGCAGGTAGAAGACATATTGTTAGACTTGGATTCCAAAGATGGGGTCCCTACATCTCTGCAAACCAGAGTTACAGGGGTCCAAAATTGGTAAAATCCCCCATAGGATTTCATTGGCTCCCTATTTCACTTTCCAAAATCTCACATCTTTTCAAAGGGCAATGGCTCAGCAGTACCAAATTTTCTAGCATTGTAGGGACCCTTAGGGGGATCATGACTGGTGAGTTTTGCCACTGCTGAGCCATTGCCCTTTGAAATGGTGTGAGATTTTGGAACGGTAAATAGGAGGCCCAATGAAAGCCTATGGGGGATTTTACCAATTTTGGACCCCTGTAACTCTGGTTTGCAGAGATGTAGGGACCCCATCTTTGGAATCCAAGTCTAACAATATGTCTTCTACCTGCATGAGACATTTCGTGAGATTCAGACTTTGCTAACGGCCATTGCTGCGATTTATGTACGTCACCATCACTACCATTGAAATAGCCCCAATAAACAGGTTTTTGTGACCCTAGGCTATGACCTCTTCGGCCTAGGGGCCCGAAACTCACCAGTCATGTTCCCCCAAAGGGTCCCTACAATGCTAGAAAATTTGGTACTGCTGAGCCATTGCCCTTTGAAAAGATGTGAGATTTTGGAAAGTGAAATAGGGAGCCAATGAAATCCTATGGGGGATTTTACCAATTTTGGACCCCTGTAACTCTGGTTTGCAGAGATGTAGGGACCCCATCTTTGGAATCCAAGTCTAACAATATGTCTTCTACCTGCATGAGACATTTCGTGAGATTCAGACGTTGCTAACGGCCATTGCTGCGATTTATGTACGTCACCATCACTACCATTGAAATAGCCCCAATAAACAGGTTTTTGTGACCCTAGGCTATGACCTCTTCGGCCTAGGGGCCCGAAACTCACCAGTCATGTTCCCCCTAAGGGTCCCTACAATGCTAGAAAATTTGGTACTGCTGAGCCATTGCCCTTTGAAAAGATGTGAGATTTTGGAAAGTGAAATAGGGAGCCAATGAAATCCTATGGGGGATTTTACCAATTTTGGACCCCTGTAACTCTGGTTTGCAGAGATGTAGGGACCCCATCTTTGGAATCCAAGTCTAACAATATGTCTTCTACCTGCATGAGACATTTCGTGAGATTCAGACGTTGCTAACGGCCATGGCTGCGATTTATGTACGTCACCATCACTACCATTGAAATAGCCCCAATAAACAGGTTTTTGTGACCCTAGGCTATGACCTCTTCGGCCTAGGGGCCCGAAACTCACCAGTCATGTTCCCCCTAAGGGTCCCTACAATGCTAGAAAATTTGGTACTGCTGAGCCATTGCCCTTTGAAAAGATGTGAGATTTTGGAAAGTGAAATAGGGAGCCAATGAAATCCTATGGGGGATTTTACCAATTTTGGACCCCTGTAACTCTGGTTTGCAGAGATGTAGGGACCCCATCTTTGGAATCCAAGTCTAACAATATGTCTTCTACCTGCATGAGACATTTCGTGAGATTCAGACGTTGCTAACGGCCATTGCTGCGATTTATGTACGTCACCATCACTACCATTGAAATAGCCCCAATAAACAGGTTTTTGTGACCCTAGGCTATGACCTCTTCGGCCTAGGGGCCCGAAACTCACCAGTCATGTTCCCCCTAAGGGTCCCTACAATGCTAGAAAATTTGGTACTGCTGAGCCATTGCCCTTTGAAAAGATGTGAGATTTTGGAAAGTGAAATAGGGAGCCAATGAAATCCTATGGGGGATTTTACCAATTTTGGACCCCTGTAACTCTGGTTTGCAGAGATGTAGGGACCCCATCTTTGGAATCCAAGTCTAACAATATGTCTTCTACCTGCATGAGACATTTCGTGAGATTCAGACGTTGCTAACGGCCATTGCTGCGATTTATGTACGTCACCATCACTACCATTGAAATAGCCCCAATAAACAGGTTTTTGTGACCCTAGGCTATGACCTCTTCGGCCTAGGGGCCCGAAACTCACCAGTCATGTTCCCCCTAAGGGTCCCTACAATGCTAGAAAATTTGGTACTGCTGAGCCATTGCCCTTTGAAAAGATGTGAGATTTTGGAAAGTGAAATAGGGAGCCAATGAAATCCTATGGGGGATTTTACCAATTTTGGACCCCTGTAACTCTGGTTTGCAGAGATGTAGGGACCCCATCTTTGGAATCCAAGTCTAACAATATGTCTTCTACCTGCATGAGACATTTCGTGAGATTCAGACGTTGCTAACGGCCATTGCTGCGATTTATGTACGTCACCATCACTACCATTGAAATAGCCCCAATAAACAGGTTTTTGTGACCCTAGGCTATGACCTCTTCGGCCTAGGGGCCCGAAACTCACCAGTCATGTTCCCCCTAAGGGTCCCTACAATGCTAGAAAATTTGGTACTGCTGAGCCATTGCCCTTTGAAAAGATGTGAGATTTTGGAAAGTGAAATAGGGAGCCAATGAAATCCTATGGGGGATTTTACCAATTTTGGACCCCTGTAACTCTGGTTTGCAGAGATGTAGGGACCCCATCTTTGGAATCCAAGTCTAACAATATGTCTTCTACCTGCATGAGACATTTCGTGAGATTCAGACTTTGCTAACGGCCATTGCTGCGATTTATGTACGTCACCATCACTACCATTGAAATAGCCCCAATAAACAGGTTTTTGTGACCCTAGGCTATGACCTCTTCGGCCTAGGGGCCCGAAACTCACCAGTCATGTTCCCCCTAAGGGTCCCTACAATGCTAGAAAATTTGGTACTGCTGAGCCATTGCCCTTTGAAAAGATGTGAGATTTTGGAAAGTGAAATAGGGAGCCAATGAAATCCTATGGGGGATTTTACCAATTTTGGACCCCTGTAACTCTGGTTTGCAGAGATGTAGGGACCCCATCTTTGGAATCCAAGTCTAACAATATGTCTTCTACCTGCATGAGACATTTCGTGAGATTCAGACGTTGCTAACGGCCATTGCTGCGATTTATGTACGTCAGACTCGCCACCATTGAAATTGCCCAATAAACAGGTTTTGTGACCCTAGGCTATGACCTCTTCGGCCTAGGACTGCATTGAACGCGACCCACGCATTGTGCGCATTCTGGACAACACCAATTACTGGGTTTATACCCTTCTGGATCCACGGTACAAACACAATGTTCCAAAACTGCTTGAAGAAAGAGCCAGACAGGTCAAAATGGAAGAATACCAGCAGGCCCTTGTGGAGACTTTAGAGAGGAGATTGACATCCTCCCCCTCCTCTAGCCAGTTGTACGCCGACAGACTGACTTCCGCAAACCCAGGACGACCAGGAGGGCAGCAAACAACACAAGCCGCAGCTAGTGCCCAAAAGGGAATGGTATCGGCAGTGTCCTTGGAGTGGGAAAATTTTCTGACACCCATGCAGCAGCACACAGAACAGCAAGCGTGCAGATCCACCTCCAACACCGATCGCCTGGAGAAGATGGTCAAGGACTACATGTCAGATGGCGTAGCTGTGTTGAACAATCCATCTGCACCCTTCAACTATTGGGTATCGAAGCTAGACACCTGGCACAAACTGGCAATGTACGCAATAGAGGTGCTGGCTTGCCCGGCAGCCAGCGTTATGTCGGAACGCTGTTTCAGTGCTGCCGGAGGCATCGTCACAGATCGGCGGCGTATCCGCCTCTCCACAGAAAATGCAGACCGTCTGACTCAAATTAAAATGAATCAATCCTGGATTGGAAACGACTACGCAACACTCCCGGACCCCAACCAAGTAACATGAACAATGAACATCTGTGATGGGTTAGCGTTTCCGGTCCCTGTTTATTGAACCTCTCATCTGTATTACATTTATGACTGCATGGCGACAAAATGCAAATTGCTATCCGCACGCTTCTTGTCCTCATGCAAGATCTGGGTTGTTGTGTCACAAAGCGTGGCCTTCTCCTCCTGCGCCACCCTCCTCTTGTTCCATCACGTGTGCTGCTGCTGGGTTAGCGTTACCGGTCCCTTTTCCTGGAACCTCTTATATGTATTACATTTATGACGGCATGCCGACAAAAAGCATGTTACCTGTGCAAAGAAAACAGACATTTCCCGCATTTAAAAGACAGTTTTCCCTTTGAAACTTTAAAATCGATTTTCTCAAAAACTATAAGCTCTTTTTGCTAAATTTTTTTTCCTCTTGTACCCTCTTCCAAGGTGCACATACCCTGTAAATTTGGGGTATGTAGCATGTAAGGAGGCTTTACAAAGCACGAAAGTTCGGGTCCCCATTGACTTCCATTATGTTCGGAGTTCGGCCATGTTCGGCCCGAACCCGAACATCTAGATGTTCGCCCAACACTACACGTGACCCGTTCGGCCAATCACAGCACTAGCCGAACGTTCGGGTAACGTTCGGCCATGCGCTCTTAGTTCGGCCATATGGCCGAACAGTTTGGCCGAACACCATTAGGTGTTCGGCCGAACCCGAACATCACCCGAACAGGGTGATGTTCTGCAGAACCCGAACAGTGGCGAACACTGTTCGCCCAACACTACCAACAAGTGGCGAATATTTCACACACCCATCCAGTTGAAACTGGACAATGCCATTTGTGTGGTCAAGGCCGCGTGCATTCTACACAACTACGTCCGGCAGGAGGAAGGTTATAACATCGACCACCTAGACCAAGACTACCTTCCATGGATACGCAGATATGCCACCAGGGGTAGTGCACAGGCATTGCACCACCGTGACAAGCTGTCAGAATTCTTCCTTACACCACAGGGACTATATATATATTCTATTTTGTTTGCTGTGGTTTTCAATAAATGACTGTTTTTAGTTTTCACATGATTTGAGGTTTTTTTTAACAAGGTGTCACTTCCACTCCCACACCCAATACATACAGGTACTAAATTGCAAAACGAATTACCTTCACTGTTCTTCCTGGATGCAGAGAATTTGTCGAATTCCGGGCAGTACTGGCGAGCAATTTTCTCCCAAATTTTTCGGGCCTTGTTGTGGTTCGGATAGTCTGGGTGCCCCTTATCATAGAGTTGAGGGTGTTCTTCAACAACCACTATCAGGTCCTCCACACTGAAGTAGTGAGTAGTGTATCTTCCAGTAGCCATGTTGCAGTGGATGGTTGATGTGGCTTGCAATGTGGGCCTATGTTGCTGGGCCTATGTTGCAGTGTGCCTATGCAGCAGACAGACAGCCTGGAACCTGCTGTGTCTGGCGTGGTGTGCATCGATCTGTGTCCCAGAAGTAGAGAAAATCAAAATGTAACAAACATGAAAGAGGCAGCCGCGGTGAACAGCGCTACCTCCGCGGCTGCCTCCAGCTCCCTGTCTAGCAATATATCCGTGCCTCAGGCGTCTAGCACCCCGAGGACAGGTCTGTCAGTTGCACATAGGGTTGCTTTGTCGCGTACGCACGCGCACAGACAGGACCATTATGCGGGGAGGAGGCGCGTCAGTTGACCGGCCGGTCGGCTGACGTCAGAGGGGACGCTCGCCGCTCCTCATTGCCTGATAGGAGGGGGCGTGCCAGGAGGCTCTCCTCTGCTTCATAAGCCTAGCTGAATCACTCGCAACTTGTCTGCTGTTGCGAATACTTGGTGTTAGCGCTCAGACCCTTAGATAGTTCCAGTGTGCTTTGATCCGGGAGGAAACCGGGGATTTCACACAAGATAGCAATTGTTTGATAGCCTTAAAGATTATTCATTACTGTGTTATTATTTGTGTATGACTCTGGCTCGTTCTGACTACTCTTCTGCTCAGTGAATCTGTACCGCTGCCCATCTGATCTTGCTGCCAACTCTGCCTGTTTATACCTTCCTGTCTCTGCCTTCTGATTTTGTACTGCATCTGTCTGTCTGTTGCCAACTCGATTAGTCTGACCACTCTACTCTCAGCAGAGGGCCCGTGACTCTGGTGAGGGGCTCTGTTCTGTTAGTACCCACCAGCTCCTCTGGTGAGGTATAGCTCACTACTCTCACCAGAGCGGATCAGTGAATAATGGCGCACAGCACCTATGCATATAAATGGCGCCGCATTAAAAAGATACGCTTATCGCTATTTATCGTTAGTACTGCATAATAATGGCGCACAGGGAAAAAAGAAGGAAAACGGCACACACTAACGTTATTTATCAATAGTGCCGTTCATTTGCCAAACAGCAGAAGTTATTGCCCACAGTAACATTATTTATCAATAGTGCCCTACATAAGCCAAAATGCAGACGTTATTTAACTGCAAAACGGTGAATGGATTTAATGTAACACTGTCAAGGTTAGGATTAGGCACCACTGGGGGGGTCTTAGGGTTAGGATCCATCAGGGGGGTCTTAAGGTTAGGCACCATCAGGGGGTCTTAGGGTTAGGCACAACCAGGGGGGTGGTTAGGGTTAGGCACCACCAGGGGGGTGGTTAGGGTTTGGCACCACCAGGGGGGTGGTTAGGGTTAGGCACCACCAGGGGGTGGTTAAGATTAGGCACCACCAGGGGGGTGGTTAGGGTTAGGCACCACCAGGGGGTGGTTAAGATTAGGCACCACCAGGGGGGTGGTTAGGGTTAGGCACCACCAGGGGGGTGGTTAGGGTTAGGCCCTACCAGGGGGGTCTTAGGATTAGGTACCACTAGGGGGGTCTTAGTGTTGGGCACCCCCAGGGGGTCTTAGGGTTAGGCACCACCAGGGGGGTCTTAGGGTTAGGCACATCCAGGGGGTTTAGGGGTTAGGTATAGGTACAGAGAGGGTTCTGTGTGTTAACGCTAAATAACAATAAGGCTTTAACGCTAAATAACAATAAGGCTTTAACGTTAAATAGCGATAAGCGACAAATGAATTAGCGGCAACACCGTGCGCCATTATTCGCAGGCGCCATTTTCAGATGGATCCCACCAGAGGGCCCTTGACTCTGGTGAGGGGTTCTGTACTGTTAGTACCGACCAGCTCCTCTGGTGAGGTATTGCTAAACCTATCAGTACTACTGTTGCACCAATCACTACTATACTTGCTATTAAGCTATCACATCAGCTTCTGTTATACCAGTATTATTGGTGATTCTGCAGATCACCATATAATCAGGTATACATCTGCATTATAGGTGATACTGCAGATCACCTAATAATCAGAATTCTGTTCCTTGCTGACACTAATCGTTACACAAAACAGGAAGTGATTTTTTGGTACGATTCAGGTACATTTTCTAGCCAATGGGATCAGTAGAGTTTAGCGGAACGTAGGAAGCGGATCCGTTTTATAATATCAATGTGAACTTTCCCATTTAAATGTATTGCATCCGTCCACAGATACGCTTCTTTTTGTGCAATGTGAACCAGGCTTTAACAAGCTGACACATCATTACATTGCAGCAGTTCTGGAGGCGTGGTTAGCTTACAGGGACAACAAAGAGATGATTTGCATCGAGCAGGTGAAGGTGTTTCCAGTTTTTAGAACAGAAGTGCAATTTCTCCTCATATGCAATTCACTTTTTCTCCTCAGTTTTCTCATAGGAGATAATTTTTCATCATCTATTAAAAATAACTTTTTAGCACATCACAATGGTAAAAGTACCAAAAATTAAGTAAAAAGTACTGTCAACATTATCTTGAGTATTTGTTTACTTGTTGGTGATTTAAAAGGCATTTGATTTACAAGTTGTGAAAATATCAAGTAGGAGAAAACTTAGGTGAAAAAGTGAATTGCATATGGCCCCTAGTGTCTTCACCCCACTGACCTCTAGACTGTGGACTCACAAGGGTAGGATCCTCCCTCTAACTTTTCTTGTGTGTATTAACCAACCGGAAATCCCAGCAGCAAATTCCCTGCTTTTGCTGTTATCTATGTACAGCTGCAATACTAATTGGTAAGGATACACTTTAAAGGGGAACTGAAGAGAGAGGTATATGGAGGCTGTCATGTTTATTTCCTTTTAGACAATACCAGTTGCCTTGCAGCCCTGCTGATCCTCTGCCTCTAATACTATTAGCCATTGCCCCTGAACAAGCATGCAGCAGATCAGGTGTTTCAGTGGTTCAGACTTATAAGTCTGATCTGACAAGACTAGCTGCATGCTTGTTTCTGGTTTTAATCAGATACTACTGCAGAGAAATAGACCAGCAAGGCTGCCAGGCAACTGGTATTGATTAAAAGGAAATAAACATGACAGCCTCCATATACCTCTCTCTTCAGTTCCCCTTTAACTACATTTAAAAAGTAAAGTCTAGTATAAAAATTGACTTGCTTCCGATGATAGTGTGTACGAGGGTTTTGATATTAAAGGGAACCTAAAGTGAGATGAATATGGTAGCTACCCTCTTTAATTTCTTGTAAACAGTGCCATTTGCCTGGCTGTTATGTTAAGCTTTTGACTTTAGTTGATTTTGAGTCACACTCGCTGCAAGCATGCATCCTGTGAAGTCAGACCAGAGTCAAAGCAACCTGACCTACATGCTCATTCTGGACCAGTGACTTAAGGTGACCATACACCTATAGATAACCACTAGATTGACCATCAGACAGATCCCTCTCTGATCGAATCTGATCAGAGAGTGATCTATTGGCTGTACACAGAATTTCAATCAATTTCAGCATGAAATCGATTTAAAATCTGTGGAGCAGCTGCTGCCACCACCTACCTCGCCACCAGTTGCGTAGCAATAAGGGCTGCAGAGGTTGCACCCGCACTGGGACCCACCCTCAATCACAGTATTAACTCTTTATTGGTCCTGTGCTGGTAATTATCACTTTTATAGATGTTTTGAATAGTGGTAATCATTAACCGACTGTTAATGCGCCTCTGATATTGTGGCTGTCCTTGGCAGGTTTTGGTGCGCTGTGTCAATTGTTATGTATAGCGTGCTTTAGGGGGCCCAGTGTAAAACTGGCACTGGGTACCCAAGCTTCATAGCTACACCATTGCTTGCCGCCCAGGTCTCCCTCATTTGTGCTACCCTGGGACTAGGCAATTTACCCATTGATATCTAGTCATTGTAATCAAATTTGCTAGAAATCGATGCTACAAACCATGCACAATCAATCAATTTCCTATCATAACTTTAAAATCAATTTTCTCAAAAACTATTAGGTGTTTTAAAAAATATAAAAATGTACTTACTTCCACTATTCTCCTTAATATACTTAGCAAATCTGGTGATGATAGTGTGTAATGGGGGCTTTGCTATTAACCCTCTTCCTGGCAGCCGATTAGTCCTAAATGCGAACATCTACTGCCATGCAGTTTTTAGACATTTTGCACTCTCTAGGCTTACTTAGGATTTTTTCAAGAAAACCTACATAGGATGTTATATATTGTTTTTTCCGTAATGAATTGGACTTGAACACTCAAACAAAAATTTGTACTTTTTCTCTAAAATTAGCTTATCAAACTTAAAAAAAAGTGCCAAAAATTCCAACATGGAAGTCCAAGATATAATGTGTTTGTTCCTACAGCATGAAACCTTGGGTATACTATTGCCACTGGCAAGGTAGCACAATGGCACACTGTTTTACATGCCTGCCACCAAGGACCATCAACAGTCCAGGCCTTGCTAGCTGCAAGCCTGCAGCTGTGCCCAAGAGGTGTGGTTCAAGGCCTGACCTGTTGTCGGTCCTTAGTGGCAGGTTCGGAAAGCAGTGTGCAATGTGCTGTGCAGTACAGTTTCTCTAAAATTAGCTTATCAAACTTTAAAAAAGTGCAAAACTTCCAACATGGAAGTCCAAGATATAAGTTATATATATGTTTGTTCATACAGCAATAAACCTTAGGTATACTATTGCCACTGGCAAGGTAGCACAATAGCACACTGTTTTACAAGCCTGCCTGCAGCTGTGCCCAAGAGGCGTGGGTCAAGGCCTGACCTGTTGTCGGTCCTGGGTGGCAGGTTCGGAAAGCAGTGTGCCAATGGCTAATAAGGGCTATATCAAATTTTTATGTCCCATATCTTCCTCTCCTGGGAAAAGTAATTGAGAAAGGGGTGGTTGTTTGTCCACTACATCAGGTGTGCTGCTATGTTGTGGTACAGCAGACAGCATCTGTGTGTATGTTCTTCTGTCTTCCGGTGGTGCATTATAGTAAGGAGCACCCTGATAACCCTGATATGATTGGGACTGTTGGTTTGCCCAATCCCCTTGAGGCCTGAAAGGTAGATGTTGAACAGGTGATGCCACAGGACCAAAAAACAGGTGCCTTTTGGGTGACATATGTGCTTTAATGATGTCCATCAAGCTGTATAGGCAAGGCAAACGCTTGTGCCTTGGAATTTCATCCATGAAGGGAAGAAGCCCCATTAGAGCAAGGAAGTTTGGACTTGGCTCGTATTTTTTGCTTTCCTCCAACTGCTTATGTAACTGTTCCAGTTGGTTTTGAAGAAATTCTATATGTTTGTGTATATGTGGGACCTGTCAACTAATGTAGGATTACTATCAGGCTGAAAATCTCTTCTAACCAGCTGTTCTTGGGTTCTCATGATGCCCAATAGCCCCTTAACAGCCCCAGCCATTTCTACATCTGACTCACGTCTTGTGTTAATCCTGGAACCTACACCTCTTCCTCGTCTACCTCTAGATTGAGATGACGGTACCACTTCCTCTTCCCCTTCCTGTATACTTTCTGTAGGGGTGGTTTGTTGTAGGGGTCCGGTGCTTTCCAGTTCAGAACAAGTGCTGTGTGGAGAGCAGGCCCGTTTCTAGGGCCGTGCGGGGCGTGCCGCCGCCCGGGGCGCTGTAATGGAGGGGGGAGCCGGAGCCGCGGGGAGGGCAGCCCGGCCTCTCCCTCCCTCTCCCGGGTCGCCCTCCGTGCTCCCCCCTCAGATGCTGAGCAAGCAGCCAGGAAGCGCTGTTTACAACTCACCTCCCTGGCTCCAAGCGCTGCTCTCTCGCCGCCGGTCTCCTCTCTGTATACACACTTATACACACGCTGCTTCCTGTTTAGCCGGAAGCAGCGTGTGTATCAGCGTGTAGGCAGATAGGAGAAGACCGGCGGCGAGAGAGCAGCGCTTGGAGCCAGGGGGGTGAGTTGTAAATAGCGCTTCCTGGCTACCCGCTCAGCATCTGAGGGGGGAGCACGGAGGGCGGCCCGGGAGAGGGAGGGAGAGGTTGGGCTGCCCTCCCCGTGGCTCCGGCTCCCCCCTCCATTATAGGGGACAGCTACCTATCTAACCTATACTGGGGGGCACCTACCTAATCTAACCTACACTGGGGGGCAGCTACCTATCTAACCTATACTGGGGTGCACCTACCTAATCCAACATACACTGGGGGGCAGCTACCTATCTAACCTACACTGGGGGGCAGTTACCTATCTAAACTATACTGGGGGGCACCTACCTAATCTAACATACACTGGGGGGCAGCTACCTATCTAACCTACACTGGGGGGCAGTTACCTATCTAAACTATACTGGGGGGCACCTACCTAATCTAACATACACTGGGGGGCAGCTACCTATCTAACCTACACTGGGGGACACCTACCTAATCTAACCTATACTGGGGGCACCTACCTAATCTAACCTACACTGGGGGACAGCTACCTAATCTAACATACATTGGGGGGCAGCTACCTATCTAACCTACACTGGGGGACACCTACCTAATCTAACCTATACTGGGGGGCACCTACCTAATCTAACCTACGCTGGGGGGCAGCTACCTAATCTAACATACACTGGGGGGCAGCTACCTATCTAACCTACACTGGGGGACACCTACCTAATCTAACCTACACTGGGGGGCAGCTACCTATCTAACCTACGCTGGGGGGCAGCTACCTATCTAACCTATACTGGGGGGCACCTACCTAATCTAACCTACACTGGGGGGCAGCTACCTATCTAACCTACACTGGGGGGCAGCTACCAAATCTAACCTACACTGGGGGGCAGCTACCTATCTAACCTACACTGGGGGTCAGCTACCTATCTAACCTACGCTGGGGGGCAGCTACCTATCTAACCTATACTGGGGGGCACCTACCTAAGCTAACCTACACTGGGGGGCAGCTACCTATCTAACCTACACTGGAAGGCAGCTACCTATCTAACCTATACTGGGGGACAGCTACCTAATCTAACCTACGCTAGGGGGCAGCTACCTATCTAACCTATACTGGGGGGCACCTACCTAATCTAACCTACACTGGGGGGCAGCTACCTATCTAACCTACACTGGGGGGCAGCTACCTATCTAACCTATACTGGGGGGCACCTACCTAACCTTTACTGAGGGGCACCTACCTAACCTATACTGGGGGGGGGGGCAGCTACCTAATCTAACCTATACTGGGGGGCACCTACCTATCTAACCTATACTGGGGGGGGGGGCAGCTACCTAATCTAACCTATACTGGGGGGCACCTGTCTAATCTAGCCTATACTGGGGGGCAGCTACCTAATCTAACCTATACTGGGGGGCACCTACCTATCTAACCTATACTGATGGGCACCTACCTATCTAACCTATACTGGGGGGCACCTGTCTAATCTAGCCTATACTGGGGGGCAGCTACCTAATCTAACCTATACTGGGGGGCACCTACCTATCTAACCTATACTGGGGGGCAGCGACCTATCTAACCTATACTGGGGGGGGCAGCTACCTATCTAAGCTATACTGGGGGCACTTATCTAACCTGTATTGGGGGCACCTACCTACCTAGCTAGTCTATACAGGTGGCAACTATACTGGCTACCTATATTGCAGGCACCTACCTAAATAACCTATACTGGGGGCACCTACCTATCTAACCTATGCTGGGGGCAGCTATTCTGGCTACCTATATTAGAGGCACCCACCTAGCTAACCTGTGCTGGGGCACCTACCTATCTAACTTATACCGGGGGCGCCTGCCTATCTAACCTATACTGGGGGCAACTATACTGGCTACCTATACTGGAGGCACCTACCTGGCTAACCTATAGCGGGGGCAACTATACTGGCTCACCTATGCCTGGCTACCTATACTGGGGTACCTATAGCTGGCTACCTATACTGGGGTACCTATTCTGGGCTACCTATACTGGGGGGACCTATACTAAGTGCAACTAGACCTGGCTAACCTATACTGCGGGCACCCATACCTTGCTCGGGGGGGGGGGGGGGGGGGGGTTGTGCAATTTTTACACCCTCGCCCTGGGTGCATTTTAGCCTAGAAACTGCACTGGTGGAGAAGATGGAGTAACAAATGACGAAGATCTTTCTTGCTCTTCCTCTTGAGAATCTTCCAGCCTCTGAGATGTGGACTCCTCCATATTGGCAGATGTAGTTGTGTCCTCCGTGGGCCTCTCCTCTGTATCCCCAAAACTGTCTTCAGTCCTTGTGTAAAATAAGAAAAAGCAATATACAGTGGCTTGCAAAGTATTCAGCCCCCTAGAAGTTTTCCACATTTTGTCACATTACTGCCACAAACATGAATCAATTTTATTGGAATTCCACATGAAAGACCAACACAAAGTGGTGTACACAAGAGAAGTGGAACAAAAATCATACATGATTCCAAACATTTTTTTACAAAAAAATAACTGCAAAGTGGGGTGTGCATAATTATTCAGCCCCCCTGAGTCAATACTTTGTAGAACCACCTTTTGCTGCAATTACAGCTGCCAGACTTTTAGGGTATGTCACTACCAGCTTTGCACATCTAGAGACTGAAATCCTTGCCCATTCTTCTTTGCAAAACAGCTCCAGCTCAGTCAGATTAGATGGACAGCGTTTGTGAACAGCAATTTTCAGATCTTGCCACAGATTCTCGATTGGATTTAGATCTGGACTTTGGCTGGGCCATTCTAACACTTGGATATGTTTTGTTTTAAACCATTTCATTGTTGCCCTGGCTTTATGTTTAGGGTTGTTGTCCGGCTGGAAGGTAAACCTCCACCCCAGTCTTAAGTCTTTTGCAGACTCCAAGAGGTTTTCTTCCAAGATTGCCCTGTATTTGGCTGCGTCCAACTCTGACCAGCTTCCCTGTTCCTGCTGAAGAGAAGCACCCCCAGAGCATGATGCTGCCACCACCATATTTGACAGTGGGGATGGTGTGTTCAGAGTAATGTGCAGTGTTCGTTTTCTGCCACACATAGCGTTTTGCATTTTGGCTAAAAAGTTCCATTTTGGTCTCATCTGACCAGAGCGCCTTCTTCCACATGTTTGCTGTGTCCCCCACATGGCTTCTGGCAAACTGCAAACGGGACTTCTTATGCTTTTCTGTTAACAATGGCTTTCTTCTTGCCACTCTTCCATAAAGGCCATCTTTGTGCAGTGCACGACTAATAGTTGTCCTATGGACAGATTCCCCCACCTGAGCTATAGCTCTCTGCAGCTCGTCCAGAGTCACCATGGGCCTCTTGATTGCATTTCTGATCATTTTGGTCTCATCTGACCAGAGCGCCTTCTTCCACATGTTTGCTGTGTCCCCCACATGGCTTCTGGCAAACTGCAAACGGGACTTCTTATGCTTTTCTGTTAACAATGGCTTTCTTCTTGCCACTCTTCCATAAAGGCCATCTTTGTGCAGTGCACGACTAATAGTTGTCCTATGGACAGATTCCCCCACCTGAGCTATAGCTCTCTGTAGCTCGTCTAGAGTCACCATGGGCCTCTTGATTGCATTTCTGATCAGTGCTCTCCTTGTTCGGCCTGTGAGTTTAGGTGGATGGCCTTGCCTTGGTATGTTTACAGTTGTGCCATACTCCTTCTATTTCTGAATGATGGCTTGAACAGTGCTCCGTGGGATGTTCAAGGCATTGGAAATCTTTTTCTAGCCTAAGCCTGCTTTAAATTTCTCAATAACTTTATCCCTGACCTGTCTGGTGTGTTCTTTGGACTTCATGGTGTTGTTGCTCCCAATATTCTCTTAGACAACCTCTGAGGCCGTCACAGAGCAGCTGTATTTGTACTGACATTATATTACACACAGGTGCACTCTATTTAGTCATTAGCACTCATCAGGCAATGTCTATGGACAACTGACTGCACTCAGACCAAAGAGGGATGAATAATTATGCACACCCCACTTTGCAGTTATTTATTTGTAAAATAATGTTTGGAATCATGTATGATTTTCGTTCCACTTCTCACATTGGTCACATTGGTCTTTCATGTGAAATTCCAATAAAATTGATTCATGTTTGTGACAGTAATGTGACAAAATGTGGAAAACTTCAAGGGGGGCGAATACTTTTGCAAGCCACTGTAAGTATCAAATTGGTTACTATTGTGGTCGCTCACACAATTATGCTTACGTAGCTTCTGGGCTCAATGTACTTTTGAAGAAAGCTCAATTGGGCCATGTAGCAATAGGGAACTCTGCGTGAAGAGCCACGTCCACTCCTCTGTTCCTTTTTTTCCACTTTAAGTTCTTTGATTAAATTATCTCTGATGCTTCGCTATTTGGTCTTGTATTTTTCAACTGTAAAATATAAATAATAAAAATATATTATGATCAGCAAATGAAGCACATTAAAAATATTTTTCTTTATTGCTGTCTAGGTTTCTGGCAACAGGTCAGACCTATTCCTCCCTCCATCTGACCTTTCGCATGGGAAAGAGCATGATTTCCTACATCGTCACCCGGACTTGCAAAGCCATTTAGGAAAAACGTTGTCCCCAATACATGCCGGTCCCTGACAGGAAAAAAATGGGAAGAAGTGGCGGAGCTGTTTTGGACATTGTACTACTTGCCGTGGCAAATGCTGATTACAAATTTGTATACATCGCTGTGGGGTCATGTAGCAGCGCAAGTAACTCTGCAATCTTTCAAAACTCACGATTGTATAGACAATTGCAGGAAGACAAACTTGACCTCCCTGGTGACAAGCCTTGGCCTGGGACTGCTTCCACCAGCTACCCTTTCGTTTTCATCGGGAATGAGGCCTTTGCGCTATCCCGTGATGTCACGAGGCCCTACGGACAGAGAGGGCTGACTCAGAATTTTCAACTATGGGTTGAGTCGTGCCAGATGTATGGTAGAGTGCACGTTTGGCATCATGGCCAACAAGTGGCGAATATTTCACACACCCATCCAGTTGAAACTGGACAATGCCATTTGTGTGGTCAAGGCCGCATGCATTCTACACAACTACGTCCGGCAGGAGGAAGGTTATAACATCGACCACCTAGACCAAGACTACCTTCCATGGATACGCAGATATGCCACCAGGGGTAGTGCACAGGTATTGCACCACCGTGACAAGCTGTCAGAATTCTTCCTTACACCACAGGGACTATATATATATTCTATTTTGTTTGCTGTGGTTTTCAATAAATGACTGTTTTTAGTTTTCACATGATTTGAGTTTTTTTTTAACAAGGTGTCACTTCCACTCCCACACCCGATACATACAGGTACTAAATTGCAAAACGAATTACCTTCACTGTTCTTCCTGGATGCAGACAATTTGTCGAATTCCGGGCAGTACTGGCGAGCAATTTTCTCCCAAATTTTTCGGGCCTTGTTGTGGTTCGGATAGTCTGGGTGCCCCTTATCATAGAGTTGAGGGTGTTCTTCAACAACCACTATCAGGTCCTCCACACTGAAGTAGTGAGTAGTGTATCTTCCAGTAGCCATGTTGCAGTGGATGGTTGATGTGGCTTGCAATGTGGGCCTATGTTGCTGGGCCTATGTTGCAGTGTGCCTATGCAGCAGACAGACAGCCTGGAACCTGCTGTGTCTGGCGTGGTGTGCATCGATCTGTGTCCCAGAAGTAGAGAAAATCAAAATGTAACAAACATGGAAGAGGCAGCCGCGGTGAACAGTGCTACCTCCGCGGCTGCCTCCAGCTCCCTGTCTAGCAATATACATGTGCCTCAGGCGTCTAGCACGCCGAGGACAGGTCTGTCAGTTGCACATAGGGTTGCTTTGTCGCGTGCGCACGCACACAGACAGGACCATTATGCGGGGAGGAGGCGCGTCAGCTGACCGGCCGGTCGGCTGACGTCAGAGGGGCCGCTCGCCGCTCCTCATTGCCTGATAGGAGGGGGCGTGCCAGGAGGCTCTCCTCTGCTTCATAAGCCTAGCTGAATCACTCGCAACTTGTCTGCTGTTGCGAATACTTGGTGTTAGCGCTCAGACCCTTAGATAGTTCCGGTGTGCTTTGATCCGGGAGGAAACCGGGGATTTCACACAAGATAGCAATTGTTTGATAGCCTTAAAGATTATTCATTACTGTGTTATTATTTGTGTATGACTCTGGCTCGTTCTGACTACTCTTCTGCTCAGTGAATCTGTACCGCTGCCCATCTGATCTTGCTGCCAACTCTGCCTGTTTATACCTTCCTGTCTCTGCCTTCTGATTTTGTACTGCATCTGTCTGTCTGTTGCCAACTCGATTAGTCTGACCACTCTACTCTCAGCAGAGGGCCCTTGACTCTGGTGAGGGGCTCTGTTCTGTTAGTACCCACCAGATCCTCTGGTGAGGTATAGCTCACTACTCTCACCAGAGCGGATCAGTGAATAATGGCGCACAGCACCTATGCATATAAATGGCGCCGCATTAAAAAGATACGCTTATCGCTATTTATCGTTAGTACTGCATAATAATGGCGCACAGGGAAAAAAGAAGGAAAACGGCACACACTAACGTTATTTATCAATAGTGGCACACACTAACGTTATTTATCAATAGTGCCGTTCATTTGCCAAACAGCAGAAGTTATTGCCCACAGTAACATTATTTATCAATAGCACCCTACATAAGCCAAAATGCAGACGTTATTTAACTGCAAAACGGTGAATGGATTTAATGTAACACTGTCAAGGTTAGGATTAGGCACCACTGGGGGGGTCTTAGGGTTAGGATCCATCAGGGGGGTCTTAGGGTTAGGCACCATCAGGGGGTCTTAGGGTTAGGCACAACCAGGGGGGTGGTTAGGGTTAGGCACCACCAGGGGGGTGGTTAGGGTTAGGCACCACCAGGGGGGTGGTTAGGGTTAGGCACCACCAGGGGGTGGTTAAGATTAGGCACCACCAGGGGGGTGGTTAGGGTTAGGCACCACCAGGGGGTGGTTAAGATTAGGCACCACCAGGGGGGTGGTTAGGGTTAGGCACCACCAGGGGGGTGGTTAGGGTTAGGCCCTACCAGGGGGGTCTTAGGATTAGGTACCACTAGGGGGCTCTTAGTGTTAGGCACCCCCAGGGGGTCTTAGGGTTAGGCACCACCAGGGGGGGTCTTAGGGTTAGGCACATCCAGGGGGGTTTAGGGGTTAGGTATAGGTACAGAGAGGGTTCTGTGTGTTAACGCTAAATAACAATAAGGCTTTAACGCTAAATAACAATAAGGCTTTAACGTTAAATAGCGATAAGCGGCAAATGAAATAGCGGCAACACCGTGCGCCATTATTCGCAGGCGCCATTTTCAGATGGATCCCACCAGAGGGCCCTTGACTCTGGTGAGGGGTTCTGTACTGTTAGTACCGACCAGCTCCTCTGGTGAGGTATTGCTAAACCTATCAGTACTACTGTTGCACCAATCACTACTATACTTGCTATTAAGCTATCACATCAGCTTCTGTTATACCAGTATTATTGGTGATTCTGCAGATCACCATATAATCAGGTATACATCTGCATTATAGGTGATACTGCAGATCACCTAATAATCAGAATTCTGTTCCTTGCTGACACTAATCGTTACACAAAACAGGAAGTGATTTTTTGGTACGATTCAGGTACATTTTCTAGCCAATGGGATCAGTATTATCCGTTTGTCCGTTTTCCATTGAGATACATTGCATACGTTCAGCGTTCAGGTCCGTGTCAGTTCCGTGAAAATGGTACAGGTCGGGAATGTCCGATCAGTTTAGCGGAACGTAGGAAGCGGATCCGTTTTATAATATCAATGTGAACTTTCCCATTTAAATGTATTGCATCCGTCCACAGATACGCTTCTTTTTGTGCAATGTGAACCAGGCTTTAACAAGCTGACACATCATTACATTGCAGCAGTTCTGGAGGCGTGGTTAGCTTACAGGGACAACAAAGAGATGATTTGCATCGAGCAGGTGAAGGTGTTTCCAGTTTTTAGAACAGAAGTGCAATTTCTCCTCATATGCAATTCACTTTTTCTCCTCAGTTTTCTCATAGGAGATAATTTTTCATCATCTATTAAAAATAACTTTTTAGCACATCACAATGGTAAAAGTACCAAAAATTAAGTAAAAAGTACTGTCAACATTATCTTGAGTATTTGTTTACTTGTTGGTGATTTAAAAGGCATTTGATTTACAAGTTGTGAAAATATCAAGTAGGAGAAAACTTAGGTGAAAAAGTGAATTGCATATGGCCCCTAGTGTCTTCACCCCACTGACCTCTAGACTGTGGACTCACAAGGGTAGGATCCTCCCTCTAACTTTTCTTGTGTGTATTAACCAACCGGAAATCCCAGCAGCAAATTCCCTGCTTTTGCTGTTATCTATGTACAGCTGCAATACTAATTGGTAAGGATACACTTTAACTACATTTAAAAACTTCTTTCCTATCATAATTTTAAAATCAATTTTCTCAAAAACTACTAAGTCTTAAAGTCTAGTATAAAAATTGACTTGCTTCCGATGATAGTGTGTACGAGGGTTTTGATATTAAAGGGAACCTAAAGTGAGATGAATATGGTAGCTACCCTCTTTAATTTCTTGTAAACAGTGCCATTTGCCTGGCTGTTATGTTAAGCTTTTGACTTTAGTTGATTTTGAGTCACACTCGCTGCAAGCATGCATCCTGTGAAGTCAGACCAGAGTCAAAGCAACCTGACCTGCATGCTCATTCTGGACCAGTGACTTAAGGTGACCATACACCTATAGATAACCACTAGATTGACCATCAGACAGATCCCTCTCTGATCGAATCTGATCAGAGAGTGATCTATTGGCTGTACACAGAATTGTAAGAGGTTGCACCCGCACTGGGACCCACCCTCAATCACAGTATTAGCTCTTTATTGGTCCTGTGCTGGTAATTATCACTTTTATAGATGTTTTGAATAGTGGTAATCATTAACCGACTGTTAATGCGCCTCTGATATTGTGGCTGTCCTTGGCAGGTTTTGGTGCGCTGTGTCAATTGTTATGTATAGCGTGCTTGGGGGGGCCCAGTGTAAAACTGGCACTGGGTACCCAAGCTTCATAGCTACACCATTGCTTGCCGCCCAGGTCTCCCTCATTTGTGCTACCCTGGGACTAGGCAATTTACTCATTGATATTTAGTCATTGTAATCAAATTTGCTAGAAATCGATGCTACAAACCATGCACAATCAATCAATTTCCTATCAAAACTTTAAAATCAATTTTCTCAAAAACTATTAAGTGTTTTAAAAAATATAAAAATGTACTTACTTCCACTATTCTCCTTAATATACTTAGCAAATCTGGTGATGATAGTGTGTAATGGGGGCTTTGCTATTAACCCTCTTCCTGGCAGCCGATTAGTCCTAAATGCGAACATCTACTGCCATGCAGTTTTTAGACATTTTGCACTCTTTAGGCTTACTTAGGATTTTTTCAAGAAAACCTACATAGGATGTTATATATTGTTTTTTCCGTAATGAATTGGACTTGAACACTCAAACAAAAATTTGTACTTTTTCTGGAGATATAACAACATTTTTGAGTGAGATATGTAAAAGAAAAGAGAAATAAAAAATACAAATTTTCTGTTGTGTTTTTAGAATTAGATTTACTGACAAAAATGTTACTGTTTGTAAAAGCCCTGATTCTGCTAAATCCAACGATACCAGATATCTATTGGTAGTCCCCTTTTCTGTCCTCGAATAGGTGCCGCCAGTACAGGTAGCCAGATATAGGTGGAGCCAATATAGGAAGCCTGGAATAGGTGCCGCCAGTACAATTAGCCAGATATAAGTGCAGCCAGTATAGGTAGTCAATAGTCAATATCAATAGATGCCAGCAGTACAGGTATCCAGGTATAGGTGTAGCCAAGTATAGGTGCCCCAATATAGGTAGCCAGGTATAGGTGCAGCCATTATAGGTAGTCAGGAATAAGTGCCCCAGTATAGGTAGCAGGTATAGGTGCCCCTGCTAGCCACAACGTACCTAGCAGGTATAGGTGCCCCAATATAGGTAGTAGGTATAGGTACCCCCAGTATAGGTAGCAGTTGCTCCAGTATAGGTAGAAAGTATAATTGCCCCCAGCAAAAGTAACAGGAATAGGTGCCACTGCTGGGAGGGGGGCTGACATCATCCTCCCTCCCTCCACATGGCCCCCCCTCCTGTGCCCCCCCCCCCCCCCCCCTCTGCATGGCTGGTGTGCAGCTGTGCGGTGTGTAATTACTCACCCGATCACTGTCTCCATGCTTCCCGGGGAAGAAAATGTCAAGTAGAGTACTAGGTACATTGCTGGAAGCTAGAGCCTTTCCTAGCCACAACGTACCTAGTACGTGCTTGGCAGGGAAAGGGTTAAAGGGAGCCTAAAGTGAGATGAATATGGAGGCTGCCCTCTTCATACTTTAAATGTGGCCATACACCTTTAAAGTATTAGAGGCAGAGCATCTGAACTGGCATTGTTCATTACAGAACCAAGCAGCCTCTGACGTTACTACAAACCAGGCTAGCCAGACAATAAATAATGAATGGTGGAGGGAGGCTTGGGACAAGGATCTGCTCAACAGTCAGCAATGGACACTACGATAATTGACACACTTCAGGTTGTCTTTAAAACCAAACCAGAGGTTTTACATTTAGTAAACATTACATTTTATGGTACTTTTCCATTAGCCAGGTGCATCCGGCAGGTGGCGCTAATTACATTAATAGTTCACGTAACAAAAGTGTTAATGTAACCGATTGTATTGTGTTTTTACTGGCCGTCTCGCTGCGGCCAAATGTATTGTAAAAAGTGAGTTAATTGAATTAAAATGAAGCCGGCGGCAATGTAACAGATGAAGCCGCCGACTTCGGCTCTCGCTCTCCTCCCCCTTGCCCTCTCTCCTATACAATACTGGCAGCCGGCGGGGACATGCGTGTCCCCCCAGAGGAATCCTGGTTGTTTTCTTGTGACAAACGACTCTGGGGGGACACGCGTGTCCCCCCTGGCTGCCAGTGTTCTATAGGAGAGAGGCAGAAAAGTGTAACTTGTAGGTAAAAACACAATACAATCGGTTACATTAACACTTTTGTTACGTAAACTATTAATGTAATTAGCGGCACCTGTCGGATGCGCCCGGCTAACGGAAAAGTACCCGTTTTATAAAGAAATATAGAACAGCAATCTTACTGTCATAATGTGTACATACTGTAGCATAATTAAAAATATTAGTCATAGCAATAATATATTGAACTAGAAAAGGCCTCATTGAAGACAGACATCAGATATGTCTCCGTAGCAACAGCTGAGTTGTGGGACAAAGAGATATGCATGCAGGAAGGTAGAAGCTGCGTGTTTGCCCATGAATGTGACATCCCTAGCTGCTCTTGTTGTTGCTCACCTACATTTCATTTACCATGAAGGAGTTACGAAGCTACCAACCTTGGATAACAAGTGTTTGTTTGGTATCGCAGCATAATTCTTCAGCATGAAAGAACCTCAAGTAAGATGTTATATACTGCATGAATTTATTCTTTCCATACTGACATACTGACGTATTTCATGTATTTGTTCTTGACATCGTACAACACTGCAGTTTTTTATTTATTACCTGAAAAAGAACCAGTCATGCTTCTTCTTTTGATAAAATGTTCAATATTTATTTTAAAGGAACAGCTGGATAATGTATTGGTTAAAGACACCGCCTTTTTGATAGGTGACTATGATTTGAATCAAGGCTGGAACAAGAACCTATTCAAAAAGGATTCCATCAGTAAGTCACCCTAGTACTCTAGGATGGCCTACTGAGTACGCCATATGTGGCTGCAGCCTATAGTTTTCAAGATTTTTGAGTATGATAGGAGTAAAACGTTAGGCGAGTGTTAAAAGTTCATAGGTTCATCATAGCTCCCTACTGTCCCTCTTTTGGAGGGCCAGTCACTGTTTGGGAACCCTGTCCCTCTTTCCTCTGCATTTGTCCCTCTTTCAGGACTTTGTCCCTCTTTCTATGTAAATATATATATTTCTCTACTAAAAATGTGTTTGATTGACTCTAAACTTTATTCCCATCCTTTAAATTGATATATTACTAGTTTTAAAATGTTAATACGAAGGAAAATGAACCAGGATAGAAAGGGCCAGTGTGGTTTGAATTATAAAACAACACATTTTCCTTGTGAAATCTTTATGGTATGCGTGACTAGGGGTGTGATGGGGACGTGATCAGGGGTGTGGCAGGGGGGTGGCTTAAGTGTCCCTCTTTCTCATCTCAAAAAGTTGGGAGGTATGGGTTCATTTTGGCTATAAAGATTTATAGAAATATAGGATCTTCTCAAAAAATTAGCATATTGTAATAAAGTTCATTATTTTTTGTAATGTACTGATAAACATTAGACTTTCATATATTTTAGATTCAAATACACACAACGGAAGTAGTTCAAGCCTTTTATTGTTTTAATATTGATGATTTTGGCATACAGCTCATGAAAACCCAAAATTCCTATCTCAAAAAATTAGCATATTTCATCCGACCAATAAAAGAAAAGTGTTTTTAAAACAAAAAAAAAAGTCAACCTTTGAATAATTGTGTTCAGTTATGCACTCAATACTTGGTCGGGAATCCTTTTGCAGAAATGACTGCTTCAATTCGGCATGCCATGGAGGCAATCAGCCTGTGGCACTGCTCAGGTGTTATGGAGGCCCAGGATGCTTCAATAGTGGCCTTAAGCTCATCCAGAGTGTTGGGTCTTGCGTCTCTCAACTTTCTCTTCACAATATCCCACAGATTCTCTATGGGGTTCAGATCAGGAGAGTTGGCAGGCCAATTGAGCACAGTAATACTATGGTCAGTAAACCATTTACCAGTGGTTTTGGCACTGAGCAGGTGCCAGGTCGTGCTGAAAAATAAAATCTTCATCTCCATAAAGCTTTTCAGCAGATGGAAGCATGAAGTGCTCCAAAATCTCCTGATAGCTAGCTGCATTGACCCTGCCCTTGATAAAACACAGTGGACCAACACCAGCAGCTGACATGGCACCTCAGACCATCACTGACTGTGGGTACTTGACACTGGACTTCAGGCATTTTGGCATTTGCCTCTCCCCAGTCTTCCTCCAGAGTCTGGCACCTTGATTTCCGAATGACATGTAAAAGTTGCTTTCATCCGAAAAAAGTACTTTGGACCACTGAGCAACAGTCCAGTGCTGCTTCTCTGTAGCCCAGGTCAGGCGCTTCTGCCGCTGTTTCTGGTTCAAAAGTGGGTTCATGCTTCCATCTGCTGAAAAGCTTTATGGAGATAAAGATTTCATTTTTCAGCACGACCTGGCACCTGCTCACAGTGCCAAAACCACTGGTAAATGGTTTACTGACCATGGTATTACTGTGCTCATTTGGCCTGCCAACTTTCCTGATCTGAACCCCATAGAGAATCTGTGGGATATTGTGAAGAGAAAGTTGAGAGACGCAAGACCCAACACTCTGCATGAGCTGAAGGCCGCAATCGAAGCATCCTGGGCCTCCATAACACCTGAGCAGTGCCACAGGCTGATTGCCTCCATGCCACGCCGCATTGAAGCAGTCATTTCTGCAAAAGGATTCCCGACCAAGTATTGAGTGCATAACTGAACACAATTATTTGAAGGTTGACTTTTTTTTTGTTTTAAAAACACTTTTCTTTTATTGGTCGGATGAAATATGCTAATTTTTTGAGATAGGAATTTTGGGTTTTCATGAGCTGTATGCCAAAATCATCAATATTAAAACAATAAAAGGCTTGAACTACTTCCGTTGTGTGTATTTGAATCTAAAATATATGAAAGTCTAATGTTTATCAGTACATTACAAAAAATAATGAACTTTATCACAATATGCTAATTTTTTGAAAAGATCCTGTACAGTGGAGGCTTATTTTTTTATAGAAGGCTGAAGTGGTAACTGCCTGCACCATCAGGGGGAGGATATAAAGCATCAGCATATGATGGACCAAAAGTTTAGTATGTCTGCAATGAATACTATTTTTTGTTTAGGGAGAACTTTCTGGTCCACCCCTGGTTGACTTTGCTCATGTTTAGTTCAAAGCAGCCCAGCCCAGTATTCACTAGTAGTACTGGCGGAACCATCCCTTGTGGGGTACTCTGGTGAACACCAGTGAGCTCAGCCAGTTAAGCACCAGGCCCTGTGCAAGCCTGTATTAGATTCAGTAGCAGGACTTAGATTCAGTAGCAGAGCTTAGGTTCACAAAAATGTACGAATTCATCAATATGGGTCAATTAAGTGTGTAAACATACTGTAAGTAATTTGAAAAAGTGCTGTAGTACAAAACAATTCATAAGCAACCAAATATCACGCTGATACATGAAGAGATCTAGCATAACTAGTGTAAATCTCAGTTGTAGTGAGAAAGGCGTAGTCAGGGTCAGGCCGAAGTCGTTCACAAGAGCAGATGAGTGAAGTACAATAGAGTTAGGCAAAATCATAGTCAATTAACAGGCAAGGTCATACACATAAGTCAGATGTCAGTCGTATTGGATGGATCAAACAGTAGTAAAGTCAGGAACAGGCCGAGTCATACACATATATCAGATGGCAGTGGTACAGAAGGGCTAGGCATGAGCGAGGTCAAGAGGCAGGCAAAAGGTCGGTACACAGATTATATACAATATTACGATATGATAATATTACAAATATATAATACTACAAAATAATAAGACTGACTGACTAGAGTACATATATATCGCGCTGATGCGCAATATATGAAATGTAGCTCTCAATTTCTCACTAGCTAGGGCCAAGAACCAGCGAACTTATTAGTATCAAGGCCAACGAGCAAGTGAATACTCTGGCCTTAAGTACCCAGGAGGCAGAGCAAAAGCCCAGCCCCCAAAATTGACAGCACCTCCTGCAAAAAGGTGTCAGCTGATGACATCACAGCTGACACCCCATCAGACACGCCTCCTCAACCTATAAAGGCAGCTCTGAGTTGTGCGCGTCCTGCCAGAAACAACACGCCGAACCACATCTACAGGGGAGCCGGGGATGCCATCATGCTGATTCAAGTCAAAGAGGAAGAAGAAGCTTCCTCCAGCTGCTCCACACTATCAGAACAGCCTCCAGAGACCATACCAGATAAGTTTGTTACACCAACAAATCAATTCTTCCAACCATCAGTCAGGGTTCTAAGAAAGTGCAAGCAGAAAGGCAACAGAACCTGTTTGCATCTACCTATGCAAGATACATGGCTGCAGCCGAGCTCTGTGCGAGCAGGACACAAGAAAGCTGTCGAGATATCCGTGCTAGAAGGAAAATGCACGCGCACACTATGCTCGTTCTCCAACAGGCACCGGTGTGAGCTTCAGGAGGCCACTGGCTAATCAGGCAGGGTCTGCCCGCTACTCTCTTTGGTAACTGGTGCTGATGATTCTGTGTGTGGGACCAGAGCTCCGTCTTTGGGGCCAATCACTGAACTCGCCCAGTAGCAGGGACCTATCAGATGTCAATGGGCATCGTTCTTTTGTTGTTTAAGGAACAACTCCCACTGACATCTGACAGGTCACTGCTACTGAACAAGTATAGTACTACAGTGATTGGCTCCAATGACGGAGCCATGCACTGACTACCTCCCCCCCACACACACACACACACACAAACACCCACACACTTGTAGGGGAGAAAAAGTTCACCTTATGGTCTGACAAATATGGTATACAACCCTCTCACATAGAGGCCAAGGGAAGTTAACCAAGCTTTTACTGCAGTGGCAGTCGGATATGTTGTATGTAACACAAGAACAATGAAAGGAAGTCTTAGGTAATTTTACCAAAATGCACATCGCAGCTAAAGATAAATTAACAGTATAAATGTTCCTCTATGGAGCCTGAGGCCCCTTTCACACTGGTGCATCCATTTTTAACGCAATTAAAGTCTATTGGACATACCAGAATGGATACGGTGTGATGCGCCAGAAGCATCCAATCTAACACTAGGGGCTTGATTCACAAAGCGGTGCTAACTGTTAGCACGCCTGTGAAAACCCCCTTAGCACGTCTAAACAAGCTTTTCGCGCATAAAACTTTACGCGCGCAAAACTTTATGCGCGTAAAACTTTACGCGCGTACTGCACAGAGAGCAGGGCGCACCGCGCGAAGTGCCCATTAAAGCCTATGGGACTTAGCGCGCGTAAAACGTTGCGCGCGTAAAACTTTACGCGCGCAAAGTTAGCGCGCGATCTGATTGAGAAATCCGGTGCTAACCTACTTAGCACCCTGGTTAGCACGTCTAAAGACTTTAGACGTGCTAAGTGGGTTAGCACCGCTTTGTGAATCAAGCCCTAGGTCATCAGCGCGTTATGGCACATCATCTGTGGTAACACATGTTGACTGGAAGTCAATGCAAGTCAATGGTGCCCCAGATATTTTAAACTTTTTTGGCGGTGGCGTAGTGGTTAGCGCTCTTGCCTTGCAGCGATGGATCCCAGCCAGGGAACTATCTGCATGGAGTTTGTATGTTCTTCCCGTGTCTGTGTGCGTTTCCTCCAACAAATCTGGTTTCCTCCCACATCCAAAAACATACAGATAAGTTAATTGCCTTCCCCCTAAATTGGCCTTAGACCATGATACATTCAGTCATTCACTACACGATACATAAATCGATATATGTCTATGGTAGGGATTACATTGTGAGCCCCTCTGAGGGACAGTTAAGTGAAAAGACAATATACAATGTACATCGCTGTGGAAGATGTCAGCGCTATATAAATATTAAATAATAATAATAACAATAGTGATGAGCTTGAATTTCGCATAGTAGTAATTTCTCTTTGAAATACAGAATTATGATGCAAAATCACTAGGTGAAATTTCAGGCTATTGCGAAATTAATTTCACACGTAATCATAATTATGATGTCATTTTGCAATGTCGGCAAAATATAACATTCTCATGCCCATAGACTTTTATGCATTCATGCGAATATGCATTTCTCATATGCGAAAATTCATTTTCTCATGCCTCATAGACTCCAATGCATTTGTGCAAACATTATGTGAAGTTACACAAAATTACGCAAAATCAAGAATACCCACAAAATAGTAATTATGATCAGAAATGTAATTTTGAAAACTATTTGATATTTCATGCAAATGAAATTGATCATGATAAACACTATTCTACAGCCTTCTGCATGCCAGATGCTCACCCTGCTAATTTACTAACCCTGCTCTCGGCATTCCACTGACGAGTTCTCCTTTCAGTCATGGGCACCTCTACCTACTTAATACTGAGGTTTCTCTAGCTACCTAATACTTGTGGGCACCTCTAGCTACTTCATATCGAGGGTGCTTCTGGTTACCTAATACTAGTGGGCAGCTGTAGCTACCTATGATGGGAAGGGAAGTGAGGGAGAAGTGACAGCTGGGACAGTCGGCACACCTGCGGTTTGAGGGGGGATTAGGGTTGTAGGTTCATGGAGGGGGAAGTCTAAGGTGCCAGGACATCTGTGCCTATAGGCTCCTATGAGGTAAATCGGGCCTGAACCTACAGCCAAACATTTGAGTGCGGAGGTGGAAGTGTGCAGCACATTGGTAAGAGGTGGCAACATAGGTCAGTTCTGTGTGTAACTGAGTTTCGTATTCACCAGCTCCTCTTTAGTGAGGATATCCTCACAGTTGCTTGAAAGGAAAAAAAGGGCATATCTCTCCAATGGACTGTCAAAAAGTGCTTAGCATACTGGATATATTAAACAGGTCATTAACTGCAACTCCCACTATGTAGTACAGTATATGTAATTACTTGAAAGGCTTGTCGTTAAGAGTATGTAGGATGTACCATTAGGCCCCTTAGGCAGGGCACTTTTTGACAGTCCATATGAGAACTAAATGTGACCGGTTGATGTATCCATGGTGCATTCTAAAAGATTCCCTCCTTGTTCTTTAATGAGCAGAGCAATTAACATTAGGCAAAAAAAAGTGTGAGCATAATTACTACTGTAGCCTGTTTAATGATGATTTAATTTGTACTAGTCTGTGTTGTGCCACCCCGCTGTTACATGCTGTGAAACTGTTGTGAAACACTGAAAAACAATCTAACGGGTCAGTATTACACCCACGCAATTGCTTTTCTATAGCTTTTAGAATGCTAGCAACAAATACTCCCACACTATTTGCAATCAGGACTGTCACTGCCAGTATTAATGGCCATTACCAGGTTACACATTTTAACTAGATGCTCAGGGCTCTTTCACACTACAGGCAGCGGTGAAAGGCTAAAACGCTGCGTTTTGGCTGCAGGCGTTTTCAAGGCGTTTTAATGCCTATACATTACAATCAATTGTAATGAGAAACGCCGCGGTAGGCCCAGAAAAAGCGCCTGGGAGCGTTGAAACGCAATGCTCCAAAACGCGGCGTTTAGTGTGAATGGTAAAATGAAAGTCTATGGACTTTCTTTTACCTAGCAAAACGCCAACTTCGGCCGTGGCGTTAAAACGCCGAAAAATCCCTCTGGTGTGAAAGGGCCCTAGGCTGTGTTAAATGCCTAACCATTGGTATATTTCCTTTTACATTTGAGAACATTTTTTTGCTGAAACTTACTAATGAAAAAGAAAATTGCCTCATTTGGTACCGTCCCTAATTTACTTTAGTTCCCTAGGTCTGAAAAGAAGTGGAGAATGTAAATGATGCAGGAAATATGATCAGTATTTATTTTTAAAAAATCTGTTACTAGTTGACAAAAGGGTTTAACAACTGCCCGGGTCAGAGTAGACTATAGTATGGTTTGCTAAACATTCAGTCATATACTAGTAGTATAATGCCTGTCTGGTACACACCATGCAATTTCCCATCAGATGGAATAGTCGAATCGATAATTTACAACAGGTTTCCGATACACCTGCCAGAAATTATCAATTCGACCCGTTGATCTGACGGGAAATTGTATGGTGTGTATTAGGTATAATTGTAGTCATGTAGATACATATACAATGATGTAGTTAGTATACCTGAGGCAAGGCCTCCCATCAGTGAAAAAATTCCCTATCTCATCATAATCCTCATGAGGTGGTCAGGGAGTAGCGGAGAAGATGGACCAGCTAGTCTTAAGATGCCCATACACTTCAGATTTGATAACTGTGATTAAATCAAATGGGAATCGATTCCTTTAAAAATCTGTTCGATTTTAATCAAAAATCTATTCAAAGTATAGTTCAAACAGGATGTAAAATCTAGGTTGATTGGGGGTGGGGCAGGAGATCGATAGGCCATAGAATTACATTGAAGCCACCCGTGCAATGCTGTGGTTTGATCGATTTTTGGTAGATTCCCTGCTGGCTACCTATACAGTGGCGTACCTAAGGAGCTGTGGGCCCCGATGCAAGTTTTACATGCCCCCCCCCCCCAAGCACTGTATACATAACAATTGATACGGCGCACCAAAACCTGCCAAGGATTTCCACAGTGTCAGAGGTGCAAGTAGGGGATGGGAAACAGGTTGTTAATGATTACTACTTATTAAAGCATCTATAGAAGTGATTATTACCAGCATAGGGCCAACAGAGAGCTAATATTGTGCTTGAGGGAGCGCCCCTCGGGGCCCCTCTGACCCAACGGCCCCGATGCGGTCACTACCTCTGCAACCCCACTGTACCTATACCTTAGAGGGGCTAATCTGGCTACCTATATTGGGGGATTTTCTGGCTCCGCATACTGGGTACATTTAGTTCTTATGTGTCCACCTATACTGAGGGCAACCTAATACTAGGGGGTTTCTCTAGTACCCTATAAGGGGAAGGTGGGGGGGGGGGATGGACAGACAGTGTAAGTGGGGCACAAAGGTACCTTATAAAAAGGTTGTGTGGGTTCCAATCAACATTTTGCTGTGGGGCCACATGATTTCTAGCTTTGTCCTGAAGGGCAGCTTAAATTGAACCTTAAGTCAGAAAAAGAAAATGAGTTTTACTCACCTGGGGCTTCTACCAGCCCCCTGCAGCAGTCCTGTGCCCTCGCAGCCACTCACTAATCCTCTGGTCCCCCACTGCCAGCTAGTTTCGTTTTTGCCGACAGGTCCGTCAGGACTGGCCACGCGTAGCTTTTTCCGCATTCCCGACTGTAATTAGCGCTATTGCGGCCCGCAACGCGTACAAAAATATGCGTTGCCGCATTACGAACGCATAGATATGCGGCAACGCGTATTTTTGTACGCGTTGCGGCCCGCAATAGCGCTAATTACAGTCGGAATGCGGAAAAAGCTACGCGTGGCCAGTCTTGACGGGCCTGTCGGCAAAAACGAAACTAGCTGGCAGCGGAGGACCAGAGGATTAGTGAGTGGCTGCGAGGGCACAGGACTGCTGCAGGGGGCTGGTAGAGGCCCCAGGTGAGTAAAACTCATTTTTTTTCTGGCTTAAGTGTCCCTTTAAAGCGGACCCAAACCAAACATGTTTTTAATTCAAGATATTTAGTTGCACCACTCTGACACATGCAAAGATAAATAAACACTCCTTCAAGCCTATGAGCATTTCAGTGCATGCTTTTCACCCTTCTCTTTTCATAACTAGGGTTATACAGGTGGCAGCCATTACTTTTGCCATTACCCCTGTGACATCATCAGTAGCAGCCTGTGTTTTGTTTTTTATCTCCTCCACCAGTCTGCCAGATTCTGTCCCGGCAATATGAAAGGAAGGGAGGGGTTCCTCCAATAAATGTAAAATATTTTATATTTGTCATCATGCAGCTGAAAAAAGGATGCTATTATTATAAGTTAGAAAATAGATTTTATTTTTTTGTATTTTTAATTTGGGTCCACTTTAATATATAGGCAACATGATCTGTTGTTGTTCTTGTTGTTTATGAAATCCCTTATTTGATATCGTGTATTTTATCATTTCTCCCAGTAATATACCGTATACTGCGATTTACTGTGCATCTATTCTTTCTACATACCTACTGATCTTATATCCTCCACATAGATGCATCTCTTTATTTCTGTTTCTTTTCCACCTGCTTTCTGATTCATCCACTTCTTTTGCATACAATTCACATTTTAATAGAGCATTCTTCAAATCTGGAGCCCACCTGAAAGTCATCATCAATAGGGGTCCCACTATTTTTACTGGACGAGTTCACATGAGAACCTCAGGCTAGCTGCCATTTTGATGGACTTTTATTCTGAAACAAAGGAACTTTCTTGGACTTCCACACAAAAGGACATCTTCCCTCCAAACTGTAACGATCGGTGTAAGCCAGAACAGATTTTCTGATTATTGGTGATCTGCAGTATCACCAATAATACAGATGTTATACCTGATTATGTGGTGATCTGCAGAATCACCAATAATACAAGTATAGCAAGACACACAGGATACAAAGATGTAAGATGGTGTTTGGTGCAACAGTAAATATAGATGGAGATACTCACTGTCCAGAGGAGCTGGTGAAGGGGATATCTCTAATCAACACAGTAATCAGTATTCCAGCAAGCTGGAGACTCAGAGGAGTAATGATAGGTTCACCCGAGGAGCGGGCGATGCACAGTAAGACCAGTGGCGGACATACGGCCGTGCAGGCCGTGCCGCCGCACGAGGGCCCCTGAAGTTCCGTTTTCTTCAGGGGCCCATTAAGTATTTTTTTTTTTTATTATTTTATTCCCCGGGGGGCCCCCCGATTCCTATCCTCCCTCCCTCCCTCACCTCGGGGGGCCCCCCTCCCGATATGCGCGGCGGGAGAGCGAGCGAGCGAGCGGCAAATGCAGGAAGTCTTCAGGGCTCTCCAGGCATCCGCTAGAGGCCCAGCCGCTTAGTCTCCAATATGTCTCCAGTTGGAGACATATTGGAGACTCAGCGGCTGGGCCTCTAGCGGATGCCTGGAGAGCCCTGAAGACTTCCTGCATTTGCCGCTCGCTCTCCCGCCGCGCATATCGGGAGGGGGCCCCCCGAGGTGAGGAAGGAAGGGAGGGAGGGAGGATAGGAGTCGGGCCCCCCACCCGGATAGCTACCCACCCGGCTACCTAACCACCCGGCTACCTACCTACCCACCCACCAGGCTTCCTACCTACCCACCCGACTACCTAACCACCCACCAGGCTTCCTACCTACCTACCCACCCGGCTACCTACCCACCCACCAGGCTTCCTACCTAACCACCCACCCAACTACCTAACCACCCACCCGGCTACCTACCCACCCGGCTACCTACCCACCCACCAGGCTTCCTACCTAACCACCCACCCAACTACCTAACCACCCACCCGGCTACTTACCCACCCGGCTACCTACCCACCCGGCTACCTACCCACCTACCCACCCGGCTACCTACCCACCCACCAGGCTTCCTACCTACCCACCCGGCTACCTACCTAACCACCCACCCGGCTACCTACCTACCCACCCACCCGGCTACCCACCCACCAGGCTTCCTACCTACCTACCCACCCGGCTACCTACCTAACCACCCATCCGGCTACCTACCTAACCACCCACCCGGCTACCTACCGGGCTAGTTACCAACCCACCCACCAGGCTACCTACCCACCCACCAGGCTACCCACCCACCCACCCACCCACCAGGCTACCTACCTAACCACCCACCCGGCTACCTACCTAACCACCCACCCGGCTACCTACCTAACCACCCACCCGGCTACCTACCGGGCTAGTTACCAACCCACCCACCAGGCTACCTACCTACCCACCCACCAGGCTACCTACCTAACCACCCACCCGGCTACCTACCGGGCTAGTTACCAACCCACCCACCAGGCTACCTACCTACCCACCCACCGGGCTACCTACCTACCTACCGGGCTAGTTACCCACCCACCCACCAGGCTACCTACCCACCCACCCACTCACCCACCCACTAGGCTACCTATCCACCCAACCACCCATGGGAGCTGCGCGCCGGATGGAGGCTGGGACAGGAGGTCTGCTGCTGCAGGTGAGTAAATGTTTTTGTTTTATTTATATTAGCAGGTGTATGTTCTGGGCAGGTCTGCCACATGATTGCATGTATTTTCTGGGCATATCTGCCGACATGATTGCACGTATTTTCTGGGCATATCTGCCGACTTGTTTGCACGTATTTTCTGGGCATATCTGCCGACTTGATTGCATGTATTTTCTGGGCATATCTGCCGACTTGTTTGCACGTATTTTCTGGGCATATCTGCCGACTTGATTGCATGTATTTTCTGGGCATATCTGCCGACTTGATTGCACGTATTTTCTGGGCATATCTGCCGACATGATTGCACGTATTTTCTGGGCATATCTGCCGACATGATTGCACGTATTTTCTGGGCATATATGTGTATTTTCTTGAGAAAACCTGCACAATTATGTGAATTTTCTGGGGAAAGGGTCACCAAAACTTGGGCCCACTGTCTTTGCGTTGCACTTTTCAAGGGAACCTGAGGTGAGAATAATATTGAGGCTGACATATTTCTCTCCTTTTAAGCAATACCAGTTGCCTGGCTGCCGTGCTGGTCCTCTGCCTCTTATTCTTTCAACCATAGACCCTGAACAAGCATGCAGCAGGTCAGGGGTTTCTGACAATATTGTCAGAACTGAGAAGATTAGCTGCATGCTTGTTGCTGGTGTAATTCAGTTTATTACTGCAGCCAAATAGATCAGCAGGGCCGCCAGGCAACTAGTATTGTTTAAAAGGAAATAAACCCTCACCCCGGGTTCGCTTTAAGTTACAGTTAGCTCCGCCCTCATCCGGACATTGCCACGCCCATTTTTTGCCGCGGCGCTACGCGCCGCAGGCTCTATCCGCTATTTTTTGCCGCGGCGCGCTTCGCGGGCCGCAGGTTGTAGCCACGCCCATATTTTGCCGCGGCGCGCATAGGGGGCCCACAATTACAATTTTGCACAGGGGCCCACTGCTGGCTGTGTCCGCCACTGAGTAAGACAATGTAGCTGTGAGAAAACGCGGAAAAGCCGCCAATACTCAAGGTGAGGAGGCTGTCTCCGCGTTCAACATGGCAGCTGGCATGCAGTCGGAGCGGGGAGAAACCGCCACATGCTCTAACAACAGGACGGCGGATTCCGCGTCCAATGCGGCAAGTTGCTCGCATAGGCCTGCTCCTCTCAGTAATGCGGAATGCGGAGAAAACGTCGCACGCACTGACAGCGGTGCGGCGGTTTCCGCATCCAACTCAGCAGAAACATTACAACACATGACTGGTGTGGCTGGGACTGATAGTCCACACTGGTTTAGGAGGACGCGCGCGTGCGCAGAGAGGCAGGGCCTTTATGGCAGTCAGAAGAGGGTCAGCTGACCAAGCTGGTCAGCTGACAATTTCAGTAACTTCCATTGGTCCAGCACTTAGGGGAGGCGCTGGTGAGCGCTAGTGTATATATACTGGGTGCTGGTCATTCATCTGGTGTCTGCCGTTGAGATCACTACGTGGTAGCACTCAGACCTTGTCAGTATCTGTGTTTATTAGTCAGTTTCGTAGGTGTTGATGATCACGGAGCTCACACCTTAGCCTAGGAATTCTGTTATTATCTGTATTGTTATCTAGACCAGTTTCCAAGGTGTTGACGGCCACGGAACTCACACCTTAGTCTAGGAATTCTGTACCATCTGTATTATTTGTATTATCTAGTCTAGTCCCCGGAGTGTGAGCATCTTGGAGCTCACACTCAAGTCTAGGCAAAGTTGATTACCTGACCATTCTCCTGATCTCTGATTTTGTACCTTTGCCTTTCTGATTCTCTGTTGCCAATACTCGGCTTGTCTCTGGATTCTGTACTGTATCTGTCCGTGTGTTAACGACCTGGCTTGTCCGACCTCGAGAACTATCTCTCATGTTAGGAGATAGTTCACAGATCTGTCAGTGACACTTCTCCTTGGTGTCACTCATGTTCTGTCCTTCCCACTATCTCAGCCTGGCTCCGCCCCTTGGGGAGCATCAGGCCTGTGGAAGGAAGCTGATCCATAACAGTTACCCCTACTGTCTAGCACCCATCCCACGGGTGCTTTCCTCAAAGTATTACTGTTGCACCAAACACTCTCATCTCTCAGGTGTCCAGAGGTTAGAAGATATATCTGATTATCGGTGATACTGCAGATCATCAATAATTGGGTATATTCTGCATACTCAGTGATACTGCAGATCACTGGTAATCAGACCCTCTCTGTGTTACACCGATCGTTACAGAACGGCAGACGAGGGGCAGAGACAATGTTAAAATGTTGACCTATGCTACACCCCCAGTGACTCCATCTCCGTCCGTTTCTCCTCCCCCAGAGCCAATGCAGATTGGTCGGTCAAAACTGTCTCAAATGGAGCGAAGACGCAGAATTTCTGAGCATTTGTGTCTTTATTGTGCAGAGGGGGGACATAGAGTACGAAATTGCCCTAAAAAGTCGGTAAACGCCATTGCCTAGGAGTAGTTGGGGGTGATACCCTAGGCGTACAGCTCTCACCCCTAGAGGATAAGCGGTTACTCCTTCCTTGTAGGATTACATGGGAGGATAAATCGGAAGTCGCTGAGGCCTTCATTGACTCAGGTGCAGCGGCTAATTTTATAGATTACGAATTTGCTAAGAAATTAGGTATTCCATTCACCCCGGTAAAACCACCTCTACAGGTTACAGCAGTGGATGACTCTCCACTACAGCTTAACCATCCGCTGTCTCAGACACCGGAGGTGGAAGTCACTATAGGGGTGCTGCATAGAGAGAAATTGCAGTTTTTTGTATTGCGCATGACAACCTCCACAATCATCCTTGGCATGCCATGGTTACACCTTCACTCCCCTAAGATAAATTGGGCTATCGGTCAGCTAACGAGCTGGTCAGCCCACTGTTTTCGTCATTGTTTGGTGAAGGTGACCTTAGGCCAGACCAGGATTTATGTGGAGGGTGTTCCAGAACAATATGCAGAGTTTTCGGACGTGTTTTGTCCCAAAGCTGCCGATAAAATACCTCCACATCGCCCTTTCGATTGCCCGATTGATCTCCGATCAGGTTGTATGCCCCCTAGAGGTCATCTCTACAATTTGTCTGGGCCACAAAAGGTGGCCATGCAAGAGTATTTCCGTGAAAACTTAGCTAAGGGTTTCATTCGTCCTTCCCGGTCGCCTGCCGGAGCAGGGGTTTTTTTTCTAAAAAAAAAAGACGGAGGCCTTCAGCCATGCATTGATTACCGGGGACTGAATAAAATCACAGTTAAAAATCGCTATCCGTTACCTTTAATAGACGATTTATTCACTCAAATCACCAAGGCTAAGATTTTTGCGAAATTGGATTTACGAGGTGCATACAACCTGGTGCGGATCAGGGAGGGCGATGAATGGAAGACGGCCTTTAACACACCCGACGGGCATTACGAGTACCTGGTGATGCCCTTCGGGTTGTGTAATGCCCCGGCCGTCTTCCAGGAACTCATTAATGAGGTTTTTAGGGAGGAATTGGGTAAATTTGTCCTAATATACCTGGATGATATATTGATCTTCTCAGACAACCTCTCTGAGCACAGGGCTCATGTCAGATTCGTGTTACACAAGCTCAGACAAAACAGGCTTTATGTCAAATTGGAGAAATGCATTTTTGAGGTGACATCTGTCGCTTTTCTGGGATACATAATTTCCACCTCAGGCCTTTCTATGGATCCCGCCAAAGTCCCTGCTGTCTTGGAATGGCCCCAACCGGTAGGTCTCAAATCCCTTCTGAGATTTCTAGGGTTTGCTAATTACTATAGAAGGTTCATAAAGGGGTACTCCACAGTCATAGCACCCCTCACCAGTCTCACTAAAAAAGGGGCAGATACCAACCATTGGTCCCCCGAAGCTCTGGCCGCTTTCTCCACTCTGAAAGAACTGTTTTGCTCTGTACCCATATTGAGACACGTAGTCACCTCCTATCCATTTATTGTAGAGGTTGACGCCTCAGAGGTTGGAGTAGGGACTGTGCTGTCTCAACGCTCTGGGCTGCAGGGAAGATTGCACCCGTGTGCCTATTTTTCTCGTATGTTCTCTCCAGCACAGAAAAACTACGATATAGGTAACAGGGAGCTTCTAGCCATTAAGCTGGCCTTTGAAGAATGGCGTCATTGGTTAGAAGGAGCCGAACCTACGATTACAGTCTACACGGATCACAAAAATTTGGAATACATTGAGGGGGCTAAGAGATTGAGTCCTCGTCAGGCTCAGTGGTCACTGTTTTTCTCGAGATTTAGATTTGTAATTATGTACACTCCTGGTAGTAAAAACATTAAGGCAGATGCTTTGTCCAGATGTTTTGAGCCAGAGACAGCACAGCCCTCAGAACCTGAACCCATTGTTCCACAGAAGGTTGTACTGGGAGCTACAGAGACTTGGAACGACTGGACGGAGACTTTAGGTCCCTTCCAGCAGGATGTCCCTGAGGGAAAGCCTGAAGGGGTTATGTTTGTGCCACTGTCTTTTCGTCTCCAGGTGTTACAGATGTTTCACTCACACAAGAATGCGGGACATCCAGGGGCCTCCAGAACACAAGACTTGATTGCTAGATGTGCTTGGTGGCCTTCTTTGGCAACAGACTGCAAGGAGTATGTCAGAGAGTGTGCAGTATGTGCTAAAAGTAAACCCTCCCGTCTGGCACCTGTGGGAACGTTGCAGCCTTTGCCCACCCCGAGTGAACCATGGACCCATCTGTCCATGGATTTTGTAGGTGAGCTTCCTAGGTCTGAAGGCATGTCGGTCATTTGGGTGGTAGTCGACCGCTTCAGTAAAATGGCCAATTTTGTGCCCTTGAAGGGACTCCCCTCGGCCCAGGAGTTGGCCGATCTTTTCATCATCCACGTTTTTCGACTTCATGGCATTCCGGAAAACATCGTGTCAGATCGGGGAGTCCAATTTGTCTCTAGATTTTGGAGGGCATTTTGCCATCAAATGGGCATGGGATTGTCATTCTGGTCGGGCTACCACCCACAGACCAATGGTCAGACGGAGAGGGTTAATCAGTCTTTGGAACAATTTTTGAGGTGTTATGTTGCAGAAGCGCAAACTGATTGGGTTAAGTTCTTGTCATATGCAGAATTTGCGCACAATAATCTGAAAAGCGCCTTATCTGGGTTCTCTCCGTTTCAGGTGGTAACTGGAAAGTTGCCCAAGTTTTCCCCATTTCCAGTAGCCTCCACTCCGTTTCCAGCTCTGGAGGCTTGGCAAAAGTCGTTCAAAAACATTTGGGGGATCGTGAAAAGCAATTTGGAAAAGGCTTTTCAAAGTCAGAAAGGTCAAGCTGACAAGAAACGATCCTTAGAGTGGAAGTTCCGACCAGGAGATCTGGTCTGGGTCTCCACTCGTCATTTGACCCTGAAACAACCCTCGGCCAAGTTAGGTCCCAGGTTTGTGGGCCCTTTTTCTGTGACCAGGAAGATCAACAATGTTACTTATGCCATCGATCTTCCTGCTAGCATGCGTGGTGTAAGATCGTTTCATGTATCCCTGCTTAAGCCAGCAGTCCATGTGGGTACCAATCCTCCTCCTCCTGTGATGGTAGACGACCAACCTGAGTATGAAGTAGAGAAAATTTTAGATTCACGAGTAGTGCAGAATTCACTACAATATCTGGTTCACTGGAGGGGGTATGGTATAGAAGAGAGAACATGGGTACCTGAGTGTCGCATGCATGCGGACAAATTGAGAAGGGAGTTCCACACTCGATATCCTGAGAAACCTGGTAGGAGTTGTCCGGAGTCCACTCCTCAGGGGGTATTATGATAGAGAACAGAGGCGCCAAAAGAATAAAAACAATATTTAAAAGTTTAAAACTATTGCTTAGGAGGCAGTGGTGGACTCACCTCCCACAAGCAGACACAACAACTGTGTATTCACAAAAGGAACATTTATTGGTATACTCCAAAAAAGATCGCAACACGTTTCGCAGGTCAAACCCGCTTCATCAGGCAATTACAGGAAGGAACACACAACTGGGGGTAAGAGGCAACACATTTGTACAATTACTGAACATACTGCATATAACTAAACATAATATTTGTGTGAGGGAGTTCACTGGTGTAATTTAAGTACACGGGAGAAGGTGGCTAGTTATTCTATTTAGGGGGTAGATGGAAAAAACAGGAGGGGGGGAGGGGGGGAAGGAAAGGGTTTGGTATGCGGGGGGCCCGGGGGGAGGGGGGACACACAAGGGAGTGATAATAAAGTTTGGAGATTGGGGGAACAAAAGAGGGGGCGGGGGGGGGGGAAGAGGGAGGGGGGAAAAAAGAAAAAAAGGAGGGAGGGGGAGAATTTGTTTTAGGGGGAAGAAAAATAATGGTGTCGTAATTTTTAGCATTAAATATAGATAAAAATCGTAACATCAATATTCATAAATGACAAAAAGCGTTGATCTCAAGCATGTGGCGAGAAACTATCCTAACATACAGTAAACAGTATCTTAATTCATATATATACACACATATATATGTGTATTAGGAGCGGTTAACCTATATGAAATTATGCAAAGAAGTTCAGGGATAAAATTAGTGCATTGGGTGTTTAAGGAGGACATGCAGAGTAAACTATAGAAAAACATAATAGAACAAGCATCAAAAAGGATTCACTTACCAGCAGTATGTCCAGTATGAGGGCAGAAGAGTCAGACAAGCAGGTTCGGCAACACACGGACAGATACGGTACAAGGCGGAAGACAGAATCAGATTGAGGGATAGCCAAGTCGGCAACTGGATCAGATAGGCAAAGGCACAGAATCACAAGACAGAAGAGTAGTCAAGGCTAGCAGAGGATCATAACAAATAATACAATTAGTACTTTAAGCTATCAACAGAATCTGTCTAAGTGTGGATCCCCAGCTCCTGCTGGTTCTAGGCATACTTTCGGATCTGACTATGGGTCTGAGTGCTAACACGTAGCATATGCAACAGCAGACGAGGAACAACTGACAGGCCTGTTCTATATATACGGGGAGTGCTCCTAAGCACAGCTCCAGTCACTCAGCCAATCAGGATCAGTGCTGGAGTCAGCTGACCGGCTGATCAGCTGACTCCCCTTCTGCTTGCATAAAGATCCTGTCTGTGCACGGGCGCGCGCGTAGACCTCAGTCTATGTGCGACTGAAGGAGCAGGCAAAGTTCCACCATGCGACCATGCGGAAGCCGCTGGCTGAGACGCGGAGACAGCCGCCATGCCACTCGCCGCTGCGGCGGCTTCCTCCTCATTCCCCACAATCCCAGGCATATTTCCATCATGTATGCGCGCGGGGGAAACCGCCGGCTGAGACGCGGAGATAGCCGCCATGCCACTCTCTGATGCGGCGGCATCTCCGCAATTCCTTACAGTACCCCCCCCCCCCCCCTGAGGACGCTTCTTACACGGCTTTTCAGGATATCGCTCATGAAACTCTCTTTTCAGATCCTCGGCATGCATGCGGTACTCCGGAACCCAAGTTCTCTCCTCTAGACCATACCCCTTCCAATGGACCAAGTACTGTACAGAATTCTGCACTAATCGAGAATCCAAAATTTTCTCGATCTCATACTCAGGTTGATCGACAACCATCACGGGAAGGGGGGAGAAATCCACCTGCAATGATCTCACACCTCTCATGCTGGCTGGGAGATCAATCATATATGTCACATCATTAATCTTTTTGGACACCGGGTATGGGCCTACAAATCTGGGTCCCAACTTGGGAGATGGTTGCTTTAACGCCAGATGCCGAGTAGATACCCACACCATGTTATCTGGAGAGAATTTCCACTCCACAGACCACCTTTTATACGCCTGTCTTTTCTGCGTTTGAAAGGCTTTTCCCAGATTCCTCTTTACCAGCACCCACACTTCCTTCAATGCCCTTTGCCAATCCTCTAGAGCAGGGAAAGGGGATGATGCCACAGGTAAAGGCGAGAATTTGGGAGATCTCCCTCTCCCTGAAACTACCTGAAAAGGAGAAAAACCTGAAGAAGAACTCTTCAGGTTATTATGCGCAAATTCCACAAAAGGCAAAAACTTTACCCAGTCTGACTGGGCATCTGCCACATAACACCTGAGAAATTGCTCCAGGGACTGGTTAACTCTCTCAGTCTGTCCGTTGGTCTGTGGGTGGTAGCCTGATGAAAATGACAGGTCCATATCAAGCTGTTTGCAAAAGGCTCTCCAGAATCTAGACACAAACTGGACTCCCCTATCTGACAACACATTCTCCGGAATGCCATGCAGACGGAAAATGTGCTGGATGAAGAGATCGGCCAATTCCTGAGCTGAGGGAAGTCCTTTCAATGGGACGAAATGAGCCATTTTACTGAACCTGTCAACTACCACCCAGATGACCGTCTTGCCCTCAGACCTGGGGAGTTCTCCTACAAAGTCCATAGACAAATGAGTCCATGGTTCACTTGGCACTGGCAAGGATTGTAGCGTACCCACGGGTGCTTGCCGAGAGGGCTTATTTCTGGCACAAACAGAGCACGCTCTCACAAACTCCTTGCAATCAAATGCCAAAGAAGGCCACCATACACATCTAGTCAGTAGATCCTGAGTTCGAGCAGCCCCGGGATGCCCTGCGTTCTTATGGACGTGAAACAACTGTAAGAGTTGTAAGTAAAAGGGAAGTGGCACAAACAATACCCCCTCGGGCTTCCCTTCCGGAATATCCTGCTGATAGGGCGCTAAGGTCAGTGCCCAATCCTGCCAGGTTTCCGTGGCGGCTACCACCAATCTTTGAGGTAGAATGGTCTCAGGGATTGCTGGCTGAACTGTCTCAGGCTCAAAGCACCTAGACAGTGCGTCTGCTTTGACATCCTTACTGCCTGGAGTATACGTTATAATAAATCTGAATCTTGAAAAGAACAAAGACCAGCGAGCCAGTCGGGGGCTAAGCCTTTTGGCCCCCTCGATGTACTCCAGATTTTTATGATCAGTATAAACAGTAATTGTATGTTCTGCCCCTTCAAGCCAGTGACGCCATTCCTCAAAGGCTAACTTAATGGCCAGGAGCTCCCGATTGCCGATATCGTAGTTTCTCTCGGCTGGAGAGAACCTACGAGAAAAGAAGGCACAGGGATGCAGTTTGCCTTGAAGGCCAGATCGCTGAGACAGCACAACACCAACCCCAATCTCAGATGCATCTACCTCAACGATGAAGGGGAAGGTGACATTTACGTGTCTCAAAATAGGAGCAGAACAAAACAACTTTTTTAATTTAGTAAAAGCAGAGTGTGCCTCTGCTGACCAATGGTAAGTGTCAGCCCCTTTTTTGGTGAGGCTGGTGAGGGGTGACACCACCGAAGAAAACCCTTTGATAAACTTCCTGTAGTAGTTGGCAAAACCCAGAAACCTTTGGAGTGCCTTCAATCCCACGGGTTGAGGCCATTCCAATACAGCAGAGACTTTTTCAGGGTCCATGGAGAGGCCTGAAGTGGAAATAATGTATCCCAAAAAAGGGACCTTAGTGACCTAGAAGAGGCACTTCTCTAATTTGGCATACAAGGAGTTCTGCCTCAATTTTCTTAACACAAACTTCACGTGCTTCCGATGTTCAGTCAGATTGGGTGAGAAAATCAGTATATCATCCAGATATACTAACACAAACTTTCCCAAAACTTCTCTGAAAACCTCGTTGATCAACTCTTGGAAGACGGCAGGGGCATTACACAACCTGAAGGGCATAACCAGATACTCGTAGTGCCCGTCGGGCGTGTTGAACGCCGTCTTCCATTCATCACTATCCCTAATGAGTACAAGGTTGTATGCTCCTTGTAAGTCCAACTTAGAAAAAATACTGGCATTGGTAACTTGGGCAAACAAATCGTCATTCAACGGTAGGGGATAACGATTCTTCACTGTGATCTTATTCAACCCCCGATAGTCAATACAGGGTCGAAGCCCCCCGTCCTTTTTGTGTACAAAAAAGAACCCAGCCCCAGCAGGTGACCGGGAAGGACGGATAAAGCCCTTGGCCAAGTTTTTTTTTATGTATTCCTGCATTGCCAGTTTCTCTGGCCCTGACAGATTATAGAGATGACCTCTAGGGGGCATACAACCTGATCTCAGCTCTACGGGACAGTCAAAACTCCGGTGTGGCGGGAGTTTATCTGCTGATTTGGCACAAAACACATCAGAAAATTCTGCATACTGCACTGGCACTCCTTTCACCTGAACCTTGGGGGCACAAACAGCAACTTTCTCCAAACAGTGATGATGACAATGGGCTGACCAGCTTTGTAGTTGACCTGAGGCCCAGTCAATCTGAGGAGAGTGACGTTGCAACCAACCAAGGCATTCCGAGGATTATGGTGGAAGTTGCCATTTGCAGGAAAAAGAACTGTAGTTTCTCCTTATGTAGAGCCCCTATTTCACACAATAACACGGGTGTCTGAGAAAGAGGCTGTGTACATTGCAGCGGAGAGTCATCTACTGCCGTGATCAGAATCTGACGGTCTAATGGGAGCAAGGGAAACCCCAATTTTTTCACGAAGTCATAATCTATAAAATTGGCTGCAGAACCTGAATCCACAAATGCTTCTGTGGGCGTGGTCCGACCCTCCCAAGTAATGGAGCAGGGAAGGAGCAAGCGATTATTGTTTAGCGGTACTGACGGCTCGCCTAGGGCATTACCTCTGACTACTCCTAGGCGGCAGCGTTTCCCGACTTTTTAGGACAATTCTCTCTCTGACCTTCTGCGATTCTTTTCCACTTGAGTTAACCTAGAATGACCGATTTGCATCGGCTCATCTTGTGATGACCGAGGTGGAGAAGAGGCAAAGGAAATAGATCTCAAAGCATTTTTTCCATGGGTTAGTTTTTGATAGCGAATGCGGCGATCAATCAGCACGGCCAATGAAATTGCCTCATCCAGGGATTTAGGCTCAGGATGCCCTAGCATCAAATCAGAGACTGCATCAGACAACCCTGACAGAAAACAATCTAATAAAGCATACGTTCCCCATCTAGCTGACACAGCCCACCTCCTAAATTCAGCGGCATAACTCTCCACCGGATTACGACCTTGCCTGAGAGTTTTTAGCTTCCTCTCAGCCGTAATAGCCACGTCCAGATCATCGTAAATAACGGCCATGGCCTTAAAGAACTCATGAACTGAGGATAGAGCCTCATGCTCTGCATGCAGACCATATGCCCATGTTTGTGAATCTCCTGTCAAAATTGTCTTTATAAATGTTACCCTTTGGACCTCAGACCCTGACAGATTAGGCCTTAACTCAAAGTAAGATAACACAGGATTTCTAAAATTCTGAAAATCAGATCTCTGTCCAAAAAAACTTCTCTGGTACGGGCATGCGAAGGTCTGTTACTGGAGGGGATTGCACTGCATCGATAGTCATTTGAAGTACCTGAACTGTCCCAGACAGTTGGGTGATCTGAGTCTGTTGGGTACCAATAACTCCGGTAAGATCGTTTGCCGTAGTGATCAGGGCTTCAACTTGACTACGCAGTGCGTCCATATTGTTTGGTCTGCTGTTCTGTAACGATCGGTGTCAGCCAGAATAGATTTTCTGATTATTGGTGGAGACTCAGAGGAGTAATGATAAGCTCACCCGAGGAGCGGGTGATGCACAGTAAGACAATGTAGCGAGATCACTCGAGGAGCGAGTGATTCAGACTGTACTGCAACAGGTGATCCAATGAGGGGCAGGAGACGCAGACAGCATATAATGACAGCTAGTCACCTGAGGAGCAGGTGATTAAGACTGTACTGCAGCTATTAACCTGAGGAGCAGGTGACTCAGACTATACTGCAGCTATCCACCTGAGGAGCAGGTGATTCAGACTATACTGCAGCTATCCACCTGAGGAACAGGTGATTCAGACTATACTGCAGCTATCAACCTGAGGAGCAGGTGATTACTAAACTGAGAACCCCTCACCAGGACTAGCTCCCTGGTGAGGGCAGAAGAGTCAGACAAGCAGGTTTGGCAACACACGGTCGGACAGATACGGTACAAGGCAGAAGACAGAATCAGAGTGAGGGATAGCCAAGTCGGCAACTGGATCAGATAGGCAAAGGCACAGAATTACAAGACAGAAGAGTAGTCAAGGCTAGCAGAGGATCATAACAAATAATACAATTAGTACTTTAAGCTATCAACAGAATCTGTCTAAGTGTGGATCCCCAGCTCCTGCTGGTTCTAGGCACACTTTCGGATCTGATTATGGGTCTGAGTGCTAACACGTAGCATATGCAACAGCAGACGAGGAACAACTGACAGGCCTGTTCTATATATACTGGGAGCGCTCCTAAGCACCGCCCCAGTCACTCAGCCAATCAGGATCAGTGCTGGAGTCAGCTGACCGTCTGATCAGCTGACTCCCCTTCTGCTTGCATAAAGATCCTGTCTGTGCGCGGGTGCGCGCGTAGACCTCAGTCTATGTGCGACTGAAGGAGCAGGCAAAGTTCCACCATGCGACCATGCGGCGAAAGCCGCTGGCTGAGACGCGGAGACAGCCGCCATGCCACTCGGTGCTGCGGCGGCTTCCTCCTCATTCCCCACAATCCCAGGCATATTTCCATCATGTATCCACGTGGCGGAAACCGTCGGCTGAGACGCAGAGATAGCCGCCATGCCACTTTCTGATGCGGTGGCATCGCCGCAATCCCTTACACAAACCAAGTATTAATTTTCTTTTGTTTATTTTTTTCCTTTAATTTTATCTGGGCTTCTGTCTTTATAATTGTTACTTGTAATAATTTTCTGTATATATTAATTATTGATATTGCATTTATAATAAATGACTTAAAGGGGCACTACAGCGAAAAACTGTAAAATTTAAAATATGTGCAAACATATACAAATAAGAAGTACGTTTCTACCAGAGTAAAATGAGCCATAAATTACTTTTCTCCTATGTTGCTGTCACTTACAGTAGGCAGTAGAAATCTGACAGAAGTGACAGGTTTTGGACTAGTGCATCTCTTCATAGGGGATTCTCAGCAAGGCTTTTATTCTTTATAAAGATATTTCCTAAAAAGGATTTAAAGAATGATGCTGGCCAGCTTCCCTGCTCGCTACACAGTTTTTTTTTTGGCAGTTGGACAGAGCAACTGCTATTCACTAAGTGCTTTTGAAAATAAATACATCCCTGAGAATCTCCTATAAAGAGATGGACTAGTCCAAAACCTGGCACTTCTGTCAGATTTATACTACCTACTTTAAGTGACAGCAACATAGGAGAGACGTAATTTATAGCTCATTTTACTCTGGAAAAAATGTACTTCTTAATTGTATATGTTTGCACATATTTTAAATTTTACAGTTTTTCGCTGTAGTGCCCCTTTAAAGTCATTTTCTCAGCTGCCTACCTGCTTTAAAGAGACTCTGTAACGACAAAAAGATCCCCTGGGGGGTACTCACCTCGGGTGGGGGAAGCCTCAGGATCCTAATGAGGCTTCCCACGCCGTCCTCTGTCCCACGGAGGTCTCGCTGCAGCCCTCCGAACAGCCGGCGACTGTGCCGACTGTTCAATTCAATATTTACCTTTGCAGGCTCCAGCGGGGGCGCTGTGGCTGCTTTCGCTCCGAAGGAGGCGGAAATACCCGATCTCAGTCGGGTCCGCTCTACTGCGCAGGCGCCAGAGACTTGCGCCTGCGCAGTAGAGCGGACCCGACTGAGATCGGGTATTTCTGCCTCCTTCGGAGCGAAAGCAGCCAGAGCGCCTGCGCAGGAGCCTGCAAAGGTAAATATTACGTCACCGCTGTACGGAGGGCTACAGCGAGACCCCCGAGGGACGGCAGACGGCGTGGGAAGCCTCATTAGGATCCTGAGGCTTCCCCCATCCGAGGTGAGTACCCCCCAGGGGACGTTTTAACGTTACAGATTCTCTTTAAGCAATGGAGAAAGAATCCTAGCCTTTCTGAAGATTCGCTACCTGAAGGATTGTATGTTTAGCCAGAGCAGAGTGTTTAACAATTTTCATTTGCAGGTTTATAATAGTCAGAGTAGGTCTTCTGTCCTTCACAGAGGTGGTGGCAGCCCTGTACCCGAAATATTGTGTAGTAAAGTGTTTTTGTTGCTCGCATGCTCCCTCCTACTCTGTCTGCTGCCCAAATCCAGCTGTTTCAGCACATCAATTGCATCCACGAGGTTGGATGGTCTGTGTGTTAAAATAGATTAGAAGGCATTGAGCCCAGCCACTAGGGAGCATGTGACATACACTATCGTCACACACAAATGTTACCTAGGTTTTTGAATATACCCAATATTTTTTTCGGTTCGATTTTTTATTGAAAGATGTTTCGACGCAGAGGACTGCGCTCTCCACTACCTGGAATCATACTCTCTAATGTCAGTTCGTTATGTAACAAACTAGATGAGCTTCACCTACTGATCAGGACAAAGAAGGACTTTCATCTCTCTGCTGCTCTTTGCTTCACAGAAACTTGGCTATCTGAGCTTATTCCAGACAACGCTCTGCAGATTAATGTATTTACACTCTACAGATCTGACCGGGACCCACTTATTTCTGGCAAAACCAAAGGTGGAGGACTCTATTCTGCGGACCTCCAGACTTTTATTCTTGACGCCGCCGATTACCTCCTGGCTCACAACTACTTTATGTTTGATGGCCGCTTCTACCTCCAGAGGCGTGGCGCCTCGATGGGGAACAAATTTTCTCCATCTCTTGCCAACCTGTACATGGTTTGGTGGGAGGAGAGCCACGTCTTTGGGGGTGGCTGCGACCTCTTGGAGAGTGGTATGTGGTACGGGAGGTATATTGATGAGTTATTGCTGGTGTGGAAAGGGGTCCCTGTGATGTCCAGTTGCTGATGGAACACTTCAATGCTAATGACTTAAATCTTCAGTTCACATTTGAATATAGTGGTACTTCCATCAGTTACCTGGACATCATTCTCAGAGGTGATTCGGGCAGAAAGACAGTAAGCAAGCACCACCACCTATAGGACGCTGTGCAGTGGTAACTCCACCCTTAGGGCCAATAGTTGCCATCCGGACCATACCATCAAGGGTATCCCGGTAGGTGAGTTTACTCGAGCCAGACGTAACTGTTCAGATGAGGGGCAGTTAACTGACGAGTTGGACATTGTGGAAACACGCCTTAAAGATACGGGCTATCCCGGGTGGTCTATTAAGAGAGGCAGACATAGGGCCTGTTCTCGGCCGAGATTGGATTTAGTACATACTGCCTCGACTCGGGATATCACCTATAAACAAACCCACATTTGTGACCACTTACTCAGCTAAGTTTAAGGAGGTGACGGAAATTTTGACAAAATTCTTGCCTGTACTGGAGGCTGACTCAGGGTTATGTCGTCGCGCTCCCACTTTAGGCAGACTACAGTCCCCCAGCTTGTACGAATCCAAACAGCACTCCAAAACTTGCCTCACAGTGGTAGGTTCCTACAAATGTGGAGTTCCCACATGCCGGTATTGTGATATGCATGTGAAGACCAAATCTGCTGTCTCAGCCGTCAGCGGACGAAGTTTCCCGGTTAAGCAATTCATTAAAGAGACTCCGTAACAAAAATGTCATCGTTTTTTTTCCCTATCCTACAAGTTCCTAAACCTATTCTAATGTGCTCTGGCTTACTGCAGCACTTTCTACTATCACCGTCTCTGTAATAAATCAACTTATCTTTCCCCTGTCGGATTTGTCGCCCTGTGTCTGGAAGGCTGCCAACTCTTCACTGTTGTTGATCTGTTATGCACCCCCCCCCCCTCCAGGCCCCCTTTATGCACACTCCCATGTGTGTTATTTAGATTAGAAGCAGGATAAATCGTCCTCTTAGCTGGCTGGGCTGTCACATACTGAGGAATTACAGACACAGAGCTGTCTGCAGGAAGAAACCTGTCACTCTTCAGTGGATGAGAGCTGCAGGGGGAAGAAGGTAAACACACAAATGATCTCTTGAGATTCAAAAGGAAAGCTGTATACAGCCTGCTTGTGTATGGATGTATTTTATATGTGTGGACATACTGTACATCAACCTACTTCCAGTTTTGGTGCCCATTTTGTTTATTTATTAACAAACTTTTTAAAAACTGTTTTTGACTACTTTTAATGCGGCGGGGAGTGGCGAAATTGTGACAGAGGGGAATAGGAGATGTCCCCTAACGCATTGGTATGTTTACTTTTGTGCAATTTTAACAATACAGATTCTCTTTAACTGTGGCTCCGAAGACGTGGTCTATTTGATCTCATGTACAGAATGCCTGGTACAATATGTTGGTTGTACCACTAGGCCGCTGAGGCAAAGGATAGCGGAGCACTACCTGGGACAAGGTTGGCTCTCCACCAATATATCAAATGTGGCTAAGCATTTCAGAAATACACATGGAGGGGATATAACCAGTTTTCGGTTTCAGGGTATTGAGAGAATCCTTCCTTCTAACCGGGGAGGGGATTCATATAAGCGCCTGCTCAGGTGGGAAGCAATGTGGATCTTTTGATTGGGCACCAGAGCCCCGCAGGGCCTTAATGCTAGGTGGGATTTGTCCCTCACCACACAGTGATGCCCCTTTCCAGTTGCTCCCTTCTGGGCAGGGTTATATATTTCTTTATATACACATATCAACCATATTATAGCCCTGTTTGTGTTGTGTCTTCCAAAAGTACATCTTTTGGTTGTGCGTTGTTCCAAAGGATCACACCCTCTGTTTCAGTTGGGATGTGTGATCCCTTGACATTTTATTGTTTTCTGATTTTAATATGTCTGTGCTACCTAGGTATATGTTATTGTATCATTTTATCTATTTGTACAACAGACTATCAGTCTCAAGCATAGCTGTTCCATACACTAGTATTTGCTCCTAAATCAGGCCGCCTCTTGTGGGCGAGGTTGGAGGTGGAGCCAATGTACTAGGATCTGCTTACTGTATATGTCAATGGCTTTTAGTGTTACCTCAGCTATGATTAAGGACTGAATAGGTCAGAAACATGTCAGCTTGAGATGTGATGGTGTCTCATTTTGGATACGTCGATCAATAAAGAAGAGACTAATGGACTCTTGCTGACTTTTTTCCTTTGTATCTACAATGATATGTGGTGCACGGATGTTACAGTTATCAAGAGGACATGCTCGGCTGGGCTGGAAACACTCTTCATAAACTGCAGTCCCTACTATTTACCCCAAGAGTTTTCTTCATTTATTCTGGTTGCTGTGTACATCCCTCCACAAACATGTATGCAGCCTGCGCTCCAAGATCTCGCAGATCAAATCACTGAGGTGGAAAGGGAGTACCGCGATTCTTTTTTTTAGCATACTAGGGGATTTCAACAGTGCTAACCTTTCCAAAGAACTCCCCAAACACAGGCAACAAGCGCAACTAGAGAAGGTACGACTAAGGACTCGTATCACTCTCGTATCACTCTGTCAGCAGGGCAGCTTTGGGGAGCTCGGATCATGCTGTTGTACAGCTTATCCCAACATACATCCAAAGACTAAAAACTGCCAAACCTGTACTGACCACAGTTAAGAAAAGGACTAGCGAAGCTGTAGAAAAACTACAGAGCAGCTTTTATTTAGCTGACTGGAATATATTCAAAGAATCCACTAGTGACCTAAATGAATACACTGATGCAGTAACATCATATATTACCTTTTGCGAAGAGTCCTGTATTCCCACAAAAAAGTGCATCAGGTACAATAAGGATAAACCCTGGTTCACATCACATCTTAGGAAGCTGCACCTCGATAAAGAAAGGGCATATCGTACAGGCGATAAAGTCATCTACAAAGCTGCGAAATACAAACTGCAGAGAGCCATTACCAACGCAAAAAAAGATTACTTTAAAAAACTTGTGAAAAATTATCCACGGCCGACTTGTCCACAATATGGAAATCTCTACGTGAAATTACCAACTACAGAAAAAAACTGAATACATTTTATTGCAGGTTTGACACTACCAACAAAAGCCAAACATACCAAGTCAATTTGCATAACTTGCCTCTATGCAACAGGCAAATTGAGCACTCCACCAACCAGCCAACGTCTTCACCCCCTGTGGTGCCTCAGCATCTATACAACACAGTAGGCCAGCCACAATCTGCTAACCTATCCCCAGATTTGCATGTTCTACCAATATGCCAATCAGATGTAAACAAACTCTTCAAAAGACAGAACACTAAAAAAAGCAGCTGGGCCAGACTCTGTGAATGCGAAATGGTTGAAATTCTGTGCCGATCAATTAGCACCTGTATTCACAGACATATTCAAATCATCTCTGGAACTCTCAATTGTCCCTACCTGTTTTAAAAGCTCAATCATTGCACCAATTTCCCAAAAAATCAAAACCTACATGCTTAAATGATTACAGGCCTGTTGCCCTGACATCAACGGTCATGAAAGCATTTGAAAAACTGATAATATCTTATCTGAAATCCATCACAGATCCTCTGCTGGACTGCAATAAATGAAGAATACTCTCGGGTGAATAGTAGGGTCTGCAGTTTATGAAGAGTGTTTCCAGCCCAGCCGAGCATGTCCTCTTCATAACTGTAACATCCATGCCTACCACGCTGCAGACGACGCCGTTAACATGTGTATGCTTTATGTACTACAGCATCTAGACACCCCAGGAACCTATATAACCACACAAAAATGGGTAAGCACCATCAACCAAACCCCAAAAGGTGAGGGGTAGTAAATGGGTGTGCAGAAGGGAACTAAATATAGTATATACCACAAACAAGACAATATGTTCCCTGCAAAAACCGCACCACTCCATATAAATCAATATAAATTCATCTTTATTCAAAAAAGCAAGGTAATAAAAACACTAAAAACAAAAGCCATGGGGGGAAGAGGGTAACTGACAACTATATATCAATGAAATTACAATATCACAATATAATGAATTCATGAAGGATACTGTACAGAAATGGATCAAATACACCTAAGTATAAACATAGATTAATACAATAAATGCACAAAATATATGTGAATAGAATTGATCACAAAACATATGAATAAAAATCCACAGTGCAATGTGGGTAACATCAAGTTGGTGTCATAAAAACAACATGTGCAAAAAGATGAGGAGATGACTAGCAATAAGTCCAGCATCACCCAATAGTGAACTAAGGTGCAAAGTCCCATAGGGCAAGAAAGTGCATAAGTAAAAGCAAAAGTGACAGTGCTGGTAAAGTGCATAGGGTAGTGCAAACGCACACCGGCCAAATAGAAGAGGCTACCTCCAAAGAGGAAACATGAAAGGTGCCCAGAGGAAGCCGCCTTGGATTGTTGAGCGGCGAATCGCGACGGTAAAACACCCATACAGGGGGAGGGGGAATGCTCTGACTTACACCTTTCATGTTTCCTCTTTGGGGGTAGCCTCTTCTGTGGCTTACCTTCCCTGCAGGATCTTTACGCTAGCAGGTGCAGAAAGAGAGCAACCAGGATTGCCTCTGACCTCTCTCACCCTGCACACTCCATCTTCCAGCTCTTGCCTTCAGGAGTAAGATTCCAGTCAATCGCAACTAAAAACAGAAACAGCTTTTTTCCTCAGGCAGTAGCCATACTTAATGCAGAACCACGATAGCGCTGCTAGGACTTGAAAGTAATCAGCACAGAACTGAAAATAAACAATTCTCACCTTGCTTACTGCCATCATACTTACATACTGTTCTCTTGACTTGTAATGTACACACTGTCTGTCCTTGTATTGTTTTTGTTTGTGTTTGTTAAGCAACTGCCAACACAAATTCCTTGTAATTGCAAACTTACTGGGCAAAATAAATTGATTCTGATCAATTATAAAGCAGATGCAAGGAAGAACAAACATTCTCTGAATCATAGACAATACAATTATACTGTTCTAAAGTTAACCTGAACTGAGTAAAACTATTCAAAATAAACACAATTTATCTGCAGAATAACAAAATATACTTACCTTGCCCTCAGTTCCTCTCAGAAGCTCACCGTTTTCTTCTAACAATGATTCCTTTCAGCAAAAATCTATTAACCCTTCGCACTCTCGCATGCAAATGTTCAAACAAATGCATTCACAGATTCACTCATCCAGGCACCACTGGTATCACTACAGCTAAGTTAAAAGCCGGGGTCTTAGTTCACAGAAGAATGCATTCTTATGCTTAGTCACCTATACTGCGCAGAAGTACCCAGGTAAACATAGGTGTCCTAACTCTGGCCCTGTAACATGCATAGTGCAGACATGCAAACATTCATTGCATCAAACCTATCTAGGGATTAGGAGCACACATCCTGACGTCCTCTCCTGGGACAGATAGCACATCATACCAATCGCACAAGGGAGCTAAAGTAATGTATCCATGCGCACCATGCACATACACCAGCATAAGCTGTGTGCATGCAGACAAAAAAACACATACAGGGGAAGGAGGGAGTGCACTGAATTAGACCCTAGACACACGGGGTCAGTAACAAGAAAAAAACACATATATCCAGGCACATCGCCTCAAGTTAGGACATTAAATAAGTTATTAAGGAAAGGGAGGTGCTGAAGGGGGTGCAGCCAGAAAACAGCAAAAATCTATTAACCCTTCGCACTCTTGCATGCAAATGTTCAAACAAATGCATTCACAGATTCACTCATCCAGGCACCACTGGTATCCCTACAGCTAAGTTAAAAGCCGGGGTTTTAGTTCACAGAAGAATGCATTCTTATGCTTAGTCACCTATACTGCGCAAAAGTACCCAGGTAAACATAGGTGTCCTAACTCTGGCCCTGTAACATGCATAGTGCAGACATGCAAACACATTCATTGCATCAAACCTATCAATGGATTAGGAGCACACATCCTGACGTCCTCTCCTGGGACAGATAGCGCATCTTACCAATCGCACAAGGGAGCTAACGTAATGTATCCATGCGCACCATGCACATACACCAACATATGCTGCAGGAGAGGATGCGCTATCTGTCCCAGGAGAGGACATCAGGATGTGTGCTCCTGTGAACTAAGACCCCGGCTTTTAACTTAGTGTAATGATCTGCTCAGCTGCCTGTGCAGGCAGGCAGCTTTTTGACCATTGTTTAGGTTTGCATGCTGCAGGACTCTGGAAAGGAGAGCTTCTGTCAGTTTTGCAACTTGTGTTTGCTGAGGAATTTGCATACGTTGTCATGCAAATTGCCTGGCCACATTCATTGGAGGCGTGTACTATAAGTACTATGTGTTTACCACAATGCTGGGCTGGTCATAAGGATTCCTTCCTGTGAAACACTCCTGGAGGAGTGTCAGCCTTGCTCTTTGTTTGAAGATCAGCTTAGAGTAATTCCTGGAAACTGCACTAGGCAGGGTTCCTTAGTGCAGTTAGGATTGCTTATCTGTTTTGTTTGTTCTGTTGCGATTGTCCTGTCCCAGCAGTGGTCGACAGGAAATCGTTCTGATCTCTGTTCTTGGAGTATAGCTGGTGCAGCGGTTGCTACCAGCTATCTCTTCTGATCTGTCTCACTTGGATCGCACTAGCACCTTGCGCTAGCGCTGTGGATCCTTCTGTTCTGTCTCCTTGGATCACGCTAGCCACTTTCCGCTAGTGCTGTGGATCCTTCTGTTCTACTACTCTGTACCTGGATCGCGCTAGCCACTTTACCTAGTGCCATGGATCCTTCTGTTCTGCTACTCTGTCTGCCTGGATCGCACTCGCCTAGTGCTAGTGCTGTGGATCCTTCTGTTCTGCTACTCTGTACCTGGATCGCACTAGCATCCTGCGCTAGTACTGTGGATCCTTCTGTCCTGTCTTCCTGGATCGCGCTAGCCACTTTTGCTAGTGCTGTGGATCCTATCTCTCGCTTGTCCCTGTTTTCGTGTGTCTGTCTTGTCTGCTACGAACGCTTGCTGGAGGCTCGGTGAGGTAACCGTTAAGCAAGCGCTCGCGTCCTCTGTTACATGTTTGTCTGTCGATGGTTAGTTAGGCGTGCTTGTCTCTATTGTGCTTATCACGTGGAGACCGCGCATGAACGCGTGCACTGTTGCGAATGAGTGCGGTGTTCGTGTTCAGTTAGCGTTTGTTATTTTCCATATCTCCTCATTGTATGATTTGCTGTGCCTTTGCTATCCTCGTATTCTGTTCTGATCTGCCTTGTGTCACTTTTGGCAATCGCCTTTCTTGCGGTTGCGTTTCTGTTTCGTATCTGCTGTTGTGTGTGCGCTGTCGCGGGGTGGCGACTAGATTGGCACACACACATACAACCTGTCCCTTTGCTCGTTCTCATTCGCAATCGCTTCTCTTGCGATTGCGTTCTGCGCTTCGTACAATTCCCGTCTGGCATTTGTGGAGGTACAGAGGATTGGTTCCTCTGCACTCCTCAGCGCCATCTGCCGACAGGAATTTCCCTCTACGGGTGCTTAGCACCTTTTGCTGGGTTCCTGCAATTATACGCTTGTGGAGGATTTCCGCCGTATCAGCGCACGCGCTGTGCGCTGGTCACGGAGGAAGTTCCACAATCGTTACACTTAGCTGTAGGGATACCAGTGGTGCCTGGATGAGTGAATCTGTGAATGCTTTTGTTTGAACATTTGCATGCGAGAGTACGAAGGGTTAATAGATTTTTGCTGTTTTCTGGCCACACCCCCTTCAGCACCTCCCTTTCCTTAATAACTTATATAATGTCCTAGCTAGAGGCGATGTGCCTGGATATTTGTGTTTTTTCTTGTTACTGACCCCTGTGGCCAGGGTTTTAATTCAGTGCACTCCCTCCTTCCCCTGTATGTTTTTTTGTCAGCATGCACACAGCTTATGCTGGTGTATGTGCATGGTGCTCATGGATACATTACGTTAGCTCCCTTGTGCGATTGGTATGATGCACTATCTGTCCCAGGAGAGGACGTCAGGATGTGTGCTCCTAATCCCTAGATAGGTTTGATGCAATGAATGTTTGCATGTCTGCACTATGCATGTTACAGGGCCAGAGCTAGGACACCTATGTTTACCTGGGTACTTCTGCACAGTATAGGTGACTAAGCATAAGAATGCATTCTTCTGTGAACTAAGACGCCGGCTTTTAACTTAACTGTAGGGATACCAGTGGTGCCTGGATGAGTGAATCTGTGAATGCATTTGTTTGAACATTTGCATGCGAGAGTGCGAAGGGTTAATAGATTTTTGCTGTTTCTGGCCACACCCCCTTCAGCGCCTCCCTTTCCTTAATAACTTATTTAATGTCCTAACTTGAGGCGATGTGCCTGGATATATGTGTTTTTTTTTAATCATTCCTTTCAGGTCTGGCTAGATCTAGTTAGACTTGTTTCTTGAAACTGAAAGCCTTAGGGGCCTTTTTCACTATATCAGTTGCTGTCAGTTATAACTGAAAGGACAATTGATGTGCTAGGTAATGTCCACGCTTCCCTATAGCTCAAGTGATATGACTGGGTAAACCCGGGAGCTGTTATGAGGTCATTGCCAATTTTAAAATGGAGAACAGAGAATTCCACTGATCACTGTGGACAAACAGGACACAGGAGAGTAGAAATAAATTGATGAGCAAACTACGTGGAGGGGGGGGGGGGGGGGGGTGTATGTGTTTATTTTGACTTCAGGTGTACTTTAAGTGCAAATGCAGAGTTTAAAATTATTAACTTATATTATTGAACTAGTAACCTTAGCCCGGGCTAGATCTTTCAGCACTCCTCCCTGTGCCCGCCCCGTGCGCAGACACCACGCGTGCCAACCAAGTGCACACCGCGTGCACAAGCCAGCCTCGCACGCCAGCCCACCCCTCCTGGCCCCGTCCTCCCTCCGCTCTACACAGTCCCTGCGTCCCTGCATGCACGGGACACACACACACACACAGGAAGTCAGGCACAGGGATGCAGAGACACTTGCATATTATTATAGAGGATATGTAATATGGCGTAGCTGGCCATGCTTAATAAGCCAAAACACTCAATACAAAGTACTAAAGGATCACTAATGACGGGAGCTCCACTCGTCCTGCCTTGAGCCCCTGCAGGTCCAATCACTTTAAAGGACATTATCCCCACATTTTGATTGGCCCAATAGGCTGCCTGTCAAGTTTCCTGTCACGTGACAGTCAACCAATTGGGCGTGGATAATGTCCTTTAAAGTGATTGGACCCGCAGGGGCTCAGGACATGACGAGTGGAGCTCTGGTCATTGCCAATTAGCAGGCATACATTAGCCTTACAAGCTGCTGCCAAAGCTGGAGAGTGACCACCACCAACAGAGTGATAGACCCAGAGTAGATCTAGTAGGGCACTATTTACTGAGGTGGCAGGCATGAGAAGAGAGTAGTGACAAGGAACTTTACAAATGCAGGGGTAAAAAAAGTACTTTTTTTACTTTTTTATTTATTTTTTTTGTTTAACTTTCAGGCAGTGTGCCAATATCACCTCATATGATGGCAGCAGTGCCAGCATCCAATATCTGGAACAATTTCAAAATTGCACAAAAAGAAAATTATGCAAATTGTAACATGTTCAGCAAAGATATCCTAAGGAAGAAAGTCACATACAACATTAGCAATGTGGAAACGTTTGAAAGCCAGACATTTGTCCAAATTTCTGGAGTTGAATGGTACACGTTCACCATTGCCAGTATTGCCTCCAGCTTCACCCTCAACCTCAAGCCCTCAGTCTGTCAGTGCAGATTTACCACCCAAAGACAAAGACTGCCCAGCTCCAGATGAACTAGCTTCTGTTAGGAGTCCTGCATAAATGTATTGTCCAGCTTCTAGTCCAGGATCAGCCGATTCATTTTTTACAGAAAGTCTTTTTAAACTACCCCAAGTGAAACGCAAAGCCTTCTTCTAACCAATGGACTATGGCAGCCTTTCTTGACAAAATGCAAAGTTTTTAACCCGAAGTTCGTAAACAATTACACGATTAGTCGCTGAAATGATCTGCAAAAATCACCAACCACTATCCATAGTAGAGGATAAAGGTTTCAGAAAGTTGTTAAATTACTTTCAGAAAGTTCTTAAACCACCCAGAGCCAAGATAGTCATCCCAAGCAGGAAACGCTTTGCACAAAAGGTACTTCTAGAAATGTATGAGGACGAAAGTTGAGGACCTTTAAAAAGAACCCGAGGTGGGATTTAATAATGTTAGTAGGGCACAGAGGCTGGTTGTGCATACTATCACCAGCCTCTGTTGCCGTATAGTGTGCCCCCAGGCCCCCTCTGCGCTCTGCTGTCCCCCATAATAAAAACTGCCATGCCCGCGTCCCTTCCCTCCCGCTGATTGGAGGGAAGGGACGCGGGCGGGGAGCAGTGATATAGAGGAGGCGGGGGAGCGGCTCTGAATGGCAACAAAGGTAATCAGCGTGCCCTACTAACATTAATAAATCCACCTTGGGTTCTCTTTAAGGAAAAAAAAACGTTATTGGAGTCACAACAGACATCTGGACATCTGCAACTTATGATTACATCAGTTTGACATTTCACTTTTTAGATGACAAAACGTGGATGGCACCCTCCATATCTCTCAGTCTTAGTACTAGTTACCAAAGTTGTTCTTTCAAGGAAGTTTTTTTTTTATTCAGGAAAACTAGCATGCGAACTTGTTCTGGGTCTAGTCTTTTTCGTTTCCTATCAACTATGATGCCTGATGTGGTGAATAATGTTTCTGAGATTAAAGTTGTAGGTAGACTGTGATTAAGAACTTTTTAGAGAGTTTCCTCAAATTCTGATATTATTTGTTCTCATTCCAGTATTTGAAAATATCAGAGGATGGTTGAAGCAGTGGTTCTGGTAAGCAGGAATGTATTTCTTCTAGAGATAGACAGTAACTCCGCTCACTGCTGGAAGATGGTGTCATGATGATACCCTCTCCCAACAGTGAGCCGAATTACTGTCTACATCCGGAAGAAGAAATAAATGCCTGTTTAGCAGAATCAATGCTTCAACCATCCTCTGATATTCAATTGAGAATATTATCTCCTTGTTGGTCAATATTATCTCCTTGTTGGTCAATGATGTTTGACTAGTATCTCCTCTGTGAGAAAACGCGGAAAAGCCGCCGCAAGTACTCAGAGTAAGGCGGCTGATTCCGCGTCTAACATGGCAGCTTGCACACAGAGACCTGCGTTCGCTGCCTTGACAGAGCACGGAGAAGCCGCCGCATGCCCAGTGAACAGGGTGGCGGATTCCGCGTCCAACGCGGCAGTTTGCATGCATAGGCCTACTTCTGAACGCGGAGAAAACGCCGCATGCTCGGACAGCAGTGCGGCGGATTCCGCGTCCAAAACTACGGAAGCATTACAACACATGTCTGGTGTGGCTGGGACTGATAGTCCACACAGGTTCAGAAGGACGCGCGCGCAGAGAGGCGGAGCATTTATGACAGCCAGAAGGGTGTCAGCTGACCCGGCCGGTCAGCTGACAATTCTATCAGTTTTCATTGGTCCAGCACTTAGGGGAGGCGCAGGAGAGCGCTGGTGTATATATACTGGGTACACCACAAATCAAAATTTCCACTGCGCTCCAACTGAACCTCCACAGGGTCTATAGTTAGTACTTTAGAGTGCTGCTCCTGGATTACTCTGGGATCACAGTAATGGCTGGTAGGCAAAAGAAGGGGGGGGGGGGGGGGGGAAGAAAGAGCGCTCTCTAGTGCATTAACTGTTTTAATGTAGCTTCATACGCAAAATGTACAAATAAAAACTCACAATGTAAGTCATAAAAACATCGCATATCACACAACAAGTGTTTCATCACCGCTTCCTGAAGATGGAAAGCCGAATCTGGTCGCCTCAATACTGTGGCCAGCAGTGATTGGAATCCGGAATTCCGGTAGCGCCAGCGGGAGGAGGAACACGGCGGGATCTCAGCAGCTGCCTGCGCCTATTGCGTCATTACGCGTTTCGGCGTTCAACGCCTTCGTCAGATCTGACTTACATTGTGAGTTTTTATTTGTACATTTTGCGTATGAAGCTACATTAAAACAGTTAATGCACTAGAGAGCGCTCTTTCTTCCCCCCCCCCCCCCTTTTATATATACTGGGTGCTGGTCATTTCTCTGGTGTCTGGCGTTGCGATCACTACGTGGTAGCACTCAGACCTTGTCAGTATCTGTGTTATATTAGACCAGTTTTCTAGGTGTGATGCTCACACCTTAGTATAGGAATTCTGTTATTATCTGTGTTATTATCTAGACCAGTTTCCAAGGTGTTGATGACCAAGGAACTCACACCTTAGTCTAGGAATTCTGTACCATCTGTATTATTATTTATTCTAGACTAGTTCCAGGGGTGTTGAGGATCTTGGAGCTCACACCCAAGTCTAGGCATTGTTGATTATCTGTTATGACCTTCTGCTTTCCTGACCATTCTTCTGATCTCTGATTTTGTACCTTTGTCATTCTGATACTCTGTTGCCAAACTCTGCTAGCCTTAGGATTCTGCATCTGTCTCCTGTCTCTGTACTTTATCTGTCTGTGTGTTACGACCCGGCCTGTCCGACCTCGAGAACTATCTTCCCTGTTGGGAGATAGTTCACAGACCTGTCAGTGACACTCCACCTTTGGTGTCACTCACACTCTGGTCCTTCCCACTCTCAGTCTGGCTCCGCCTCTTGGGGAGCATCAGACCTGTGGAAGGAATCTGATCTCTAGCAGTCTCTCATACTGCCTAACACCCTCATTACGGGTGTCCTTCTCAAAGTATTACTGTTGCACCAAACACTCATATTACTCAGGTGTCCAGAGGTTAGAGATATATCTGATTATCAGTGATACTGCAGATCATCAATAATCGGGTATATATCTGTATTCTCGGTGATACTGCAGATCACCGGTAATCAGATCCTCTCTGTGTTACACCGATCGTTACATCCTCCTGATCATTGTGCTGATGAATGTAAATCAGTGTCTGTCTACACTTTAATTTACATTACCAAGTTGTCAGTGGTGAAGCAATATGGGGGGGGGGAGAGGGTGTGATTGCACCAGGGCCCCTGGACCTGAGGGGCCCACATGAGGCCTTACTTCAGTCACTGCATTAGCTCTTTATTAGCAATGTAATGATCACCTCTACATGTTCTTTAAAGCGGAATATAACCCTGCATTTCAACTTTGCTCTAAAACATTATTTACAGCATATTATATGCAAAAAGCATTTTTTTTTTTACTAGACCAGCATTGGAAGAGTTAAACACAGAGGTTTAAAGTTCCGTGGAGAGATATGCAGAAGTTCAGATAGATACATTCTATTTAGTTAAATGTATCTATTGAGAAATGTTACACACTCTTTGGCTGTCCTCCAGCTCCTTCTGAGTCAGAGACAGTGAGTCACATGCCACACTTAGATACATTTTGTTTACATAAATGTATCTATGTCAGCTTTAGATGCGTATGCAGAAATCTCCAGGAACTTTAAAGCCCTGTGTAACCCTTCCAATGCTGGTCTAGTAAAAAAAAATGCTGGTTGCATATAATATACTGTAAATAATGTTTTAGAGCAAAGTTGAAATGCAGGGTTATATTCCGCTTTAAATAGTGGTAATCTTTAACAAACCATCTGTTTCCTCTGCTTACACCTCTGTCTCACAGTGGCTGTCCTTGGTGTCCATGTAGAGACCCTGTGGGCTCACTCAATGACAAAAACTGGAGAGAAAATTGCCCCAGGCAAAATTTGGTAGAATCTATGTCTCTTGTACTTTCACGTAGGGCTATGATCCACATATTATAATGCCGACAGCATCCTCTTCCCTGGTCTCTAACTTGCTGATCTGCAACATGGTGTCTGAGCGCTGCACAGTATGTTGATGGGACAAGTCCTCATCAGAGCTTACCTGCTTCTCCAGCAAGGTAATACAGCCACATTGGACCAATATCAGTTTGGAGCTTATCGATCTTTCCAGTAAAATTAAAATGCAGTAATAGCTGCAAGCACAGCCATGGAGTCAGGCTGTTTGGAGTCCACCATATTCTGTGTGGCTGTGGACTTTGTATTCAAGATGGCCAGCTTACGCACCTCTTATCTCAGAGTTGCCAAAGAGGACCTATATGTGACCTGGCTCTCCACTACTTGGCCCCTGCCAGGCCTGGTATTCAGGATTTGGGTGCTAACAAAATGCTTGGCCGTTGAAACAATTATCAGGTTAAATTGGTAAGCTCCACGGGACAGATTCTAACGTGCACCCACCCTATCACGGCACCATTTTGACTCCAGCCGCCATGACTCCGCCCTTTGGACATGACAATATCTAGAAAGAATTGTCTAAAGTTATATAAGGGCCCTTTTACACTAATCAATTGATCTTAGTTATAACTGAAAAAAAACCTGATTTTCAAAGTAATGTCCATGTTTCCCTATGGCCTCTTTTACACTTAACGCGTTTTAACTGAAAGCTTTTTCTTAATGCACTGCTATGGAAAAAACACGCACCAACGTGCACTAACGCACACTAACGCATACCAACGGATTAAGTGTAAACGGGGCCTAACTCTAAACATATCCCAGTGACTCCCAAGTTTTGTAATGCTTAAAAGTACATTTTTTCTTCCCTTGATAGGATTGTCTTATGTTTTTTTGCTGTCCATCATGTTTTCAAATATCAACCTACTCCTATTTTGAATTCCCAACAACTCTTTTCTGTCCACACCTCATGCTTCTCTAAGGGCACTAAGTAGTATTCTGCTTGAGTATCCTTACTTCAGAAACTTTGTATACACAACTCAACTAATTAATATGCAAAGATATTATCATTGAAGCAGTTTTTGCGTAACTTGATGATTTGCCCATATAGAATGTATCTGACAAAGAGGGGGGTGGTGAATGGTGGCATGGTACTTGCCCACGATTGGCATCCTATAACTAAATACAGTATAATAATGCTCAAGATACCACTCTGCAAGAATTCTACACTCTGCTAACAATATTTCCCTGCCTTCTTCTTTAGTCACCTCTTCTCATTCTTGCAAAAAAATTCTTCTCTTGAATTTCTACACTTTTCTGGAACTCACTCCCTCAACCTGTTTGTCCCTCATCCACACTTACATTAGATGCTCTTTAGACGCTATGTGAAAACTCACCACTGCAGGCAAGTATATAATCTCCCCTAGAAAACTCTAACCAGCCATCAACCACCACCATACTACCACCTTGTACACAGATTCCCCTTACCAATCCCTATAACCTTATGAATGTAAGCTCAAATGACCAGGGCTCTCCTTCCTCTAATGTGTTTTTACTGCTGTGTAAAGTGGGTATTTATTTTCCACTTCTTTGTAGAATGCATTAGTTGACCTTTTCAATTATCTCTTATCTGTATCCAGAGCTGGGACAAGGTCCTCCAGCACCCAAGGCTGAGACACCAAAGTGCGCCCCTCCATCCCTCCCACCCCAGCTGTCACACACTGATTGCTATTAGACTAAGAGGGCCACAGGGCCCACAACCTTCCCAACACCTTAATATCTAGTTATCTGGCTTGCAGTCACTGCTATGTATCCCCTTTTCTTATTTATTTCTGCTTCAAACACAATTAGGATTGACAGCTGAATGAATTGTGCGCCCCCTCCTACACTGCGCCCTGAGGCTGGAGCCTCTCCAGCCTATGCCTCGGCCCGGCCCTGTCTGTATCCCATTGTTTTGTAACTGTCTATAGTTTGTATTTTCTATTGTGAAGTGCCATGGAAGATGCAGGCACTGTATAAACCCAAAATAATAATACCAATCACTTCCCAATTTTTACTGAGTACCCTTGCTGCTCCCTGCTTCCTTGGTTAAAGTCTACCTGCAGGGAAATTACTAAGGTACTTACCTTAGTAGGGGGAAACTTCCCCATGCCCACGCCCTCCACCTCGTCGTTCCAGCACTGGGACCCCAGGAAGCTTGTCGATAAGGGATTGTTGACGATGCTTGCGCCTGCCCAGTAGCACTGAGCCGAACGGCTTTTCTGCCGAGCCCAAGCGTAGGCTCCTTGCTATTGTAAAGGCAATAGTTGTCTTTTGCCTGTGCCATGCTGCCGAGCTTGTTCACATATGGGAATGTGGCCACGCACTTCTGAGGATCCCAGAGCTTTAGCTGTGCTCAGCTGGAGGATGTGAAAGAATTCCCTTCACTGAGTTAAGTATGTAACTGTTTGTCCTGTGGATCTCACAGTCTAAAGGTCCGTACACACGCCGGACTGGAGGCAACGACGGGTCCGTCGTCACCTCCCGCTGGGTGGGCGTTCCAACGACAGTCCGGCGTGTGTAGGCACTGTTGGCGGACTGATACGGCTGTTTCTGAGCGATCCGCCACGCCGGACTGTCGTTGGAACGCCCACCCAGCGGGAGGTGACGACGTCGTTGCCTCCAGTCCGGCGTGTGTACGGACCTTTATAGGGAAATGCACCCTGGATGTATTTAGAGACTTTAGCCTGTGGCAGCTGGCTGGGTCAACAGAGCAGCTGATTTGTAAACACAGGACGTTAACCCTATGTCTGTTTCCATGAAAGCAGGAATCAGAATCAGAATCGTTTTATTTCGTCAAGCATTACTGGGTCATGCCCGGAATTGGGTTTGGCACAATAACGAGCGGTACATAGACAGAAAGGCAGGAGAAAATAGGAAAAAAAGCGACAGAATACCAAAAAATATGACAGTAATACATCATCCACAAATATGTACATGCACAAGTATACATTCAGCCACAAGTGTACATTCAGCATCAGTATGCATAATTCGAAAAGACACAGCCAAGTCTACCAAAAAGCGGAAAAATCTGAGCAGTTAAAAAAATGATGTCTGGAAGAAGACACAGTGAGGATTTATTGCTGGATTTGTCTCAGCTGTAACAAATAAATGTTTTTCTTTAAAGGTTATTATGCTGTTGCTTGTCTTTTAAAGCAGAGAGGAAGTTCTGAGTTCAGGTCCACTTTAAGGGCTCTGCCTCTGACACAGGAGACCAGGGTTCGAATCTTGGCTCTTCCTGTTCAGTAAGCCAGCACCAATTCAGTAGGAGACCTTGGGCAAGACTCCCTAACACTGCTACTGCCTATAGAGCGCTTTGAGTCCCCTGGGAGAAAAGAGAAATATAAATGTTCTGTGTCTTGTCTAGTAAAGAATTACTAAAATGTTTCCCTACCCTAGTAAATAAATAAACTAAAGGTTCACCACTGTCCCACAATTCCAACCACTCCAGCTCCTATTTTCCGTACACAAGACCTAAAATGGGTAGTTCACACTAGAGCCCTTTTACAGTGTTTTGCTGATAATCGGTGATCAATAAAGTGCTGTGGCAATGTACTTAAAGTGACAATGAAGCGGAAAAAAACTCATGATATAATGAATTGCTTGTGTAGTAGGGATAATTAATAGAACATTAGAAGCAAAGAAAATAGTGTCATATTTGTATTTTCAGGTATATCGCTTTTTTTATAACATTGCATCATTTTCTAATACTCACAGTTTCCACAATACACTCAGCATTTTAAATGATTTCACAGAGTGCCCATTTGAACTTTTCTCTGCAGAAAAACCACAAACAAAGAAGAAACAATGAGAGACAGTTGAGATAAGTGCTTCAGAAGACAGTGCTGTCCACGACTTTATAAAGTCGCAGAGCTCACAGAAGCTCTTTAGCATTGATAACAACTGAAGTTTCTTAACTCTTCCTGTACTGGAAACAATATGATACTCATGTCTGTGCTAATAATGTTTTATTTCTTAGCAGTACTACACATACAAATCATTGTATCATAAGTTTATTTTCACTTCAGATTCCCTTTAACCCCCTTGGCGGTATGAAAAATACCGCCAGGGGGCAGCGCAGCAGTTTTTTTTTATTTTATTTTTTTTTAAATCATGTAGCGAGCCCAGGGCTCGCTACATGATAGCCGCTGCTCAGCGGCATCCCCCCAGCCCCGCCGATCGCCTCCGGCGATAGGCGATCAGGAAATCCCGTTCAAAGAACGGGATTTCCTGGAGGGCTTCCCCCGTCGCCATGGCGACGGGGCGGGATGACGTCACCGACGTCAGCGACGTCGGGACGTCATTGGGAGACCCGATCCACCCCTTGGCGCTGCCTGGCACTGATTGGCCAGGCAGCTCAGGGGTCTGGGGGGGGCACGCGCCGCACCGGATAGCGGCGATCGGGCACGCGGCGGCGGCGATCGGGGTGCTGGCGCAGCTAGCAAAGTGCTAGCTGCGTCCAGCAAAAAAAAAAATTATGAAAATCGGCCCAACAGGGCCTGAGCGGCACCCTCCGGCGGCTTACCCCGTGTCCAGCACGGGGTTACCGCTAAGGAGGTTAAAGAGGAACTTTAACCAAGGATTGAACTTTATTCACTGACACTCCTTTTCCCATGAGAAATCTTTACCTTTTCTTAAATAGATCACATCAGGGGGGTCTGTTTGGCTGATATTGTGGTGAAACCCCTTCTGCAGTGTAATGTCATGATCTTGGTCCTGACAGTTTGCTGTCTGTGAATCTCGTTGCATTGTGGGAAATAATGGCTTTTTTTCCCCAACTGCCAAGCAAGCAGTATCTCCCTCTGTGCATAGAACTCTCAGTAACGAACATTCCGCATAGATCACCTGGCAGAACTAAAGATGTCACCACCTATAATAAATTTCAGGATGTAAATCAGGGAGAGGAAAAATTTTACAAAGGAAAAGCACTGAAAAAATAATCTTTAAATCAATATTGTAAACAATAAGCAATTTTAATAATTGTTAATTTCACTACAGTTCCTCTTTAAATGTGAGTACTTACACTGCAGTGTTGCGATTTGTATGAAATCGCAAATGCTCTGCATGCAGCATTTTTGGAGCAATGCGATTCTCTGTCCCTAAACTAAATCATAAAGAGCAATAGCATTGAGCAATGTTAGATGTTGTGTACATTTTTGTTGTTGTTGTGTGCAGTTTACTGGAGTTTTCCATCACATCATGTGCCTGACACCTACTAATGTTCATATTCATTGTTCCATACACCAGAGTGGTCTGAATGAATAGCCCCTGCCCCCTAACGTTCTCTTTTTGGAGGGACGGTTCCTCTTTTGGAACCAAATCCCCCTGTCCCTCTTTGTTCCTCAACCTTCATTCATTCACGGCCGATGTAAATATCAGCGTTAAAAAATATATTATTGAGACTCTAAATTGATGTTTCTCTTTTCAGCTGTTAACATCATGAAAAAGTATAGACAATAGACAGGAAAAGTGTGATTTGAATTAATAATGTTGCTCTTGGATTCTTTGTGGGATGAGTGACTGGGGGTGTGGTGGGGGCTTATGTGAAAGAGTTGCAGGAAGCAAGTATTGTGATGGGTTAACACACAGACATATATGTAGTCGGTAAAAATTGGGGAATTATAAGTAAGCCACTTGCATCCCCAGTAGCGGTGAAGTTAACCGATTGACTCCATTGCATATCATATTTAGATCTTCTCCCTAATGCATGCGAATGAGCCACTGCTCTTGAAGTACAACAATGAATTGCTCTCCAGCCGGTAGGTGTCACTATACAGCTCTACCTCCATTACAGCAGAAGAGGGCTGCAGCGGCCAATCACAGCGCTCACGTTACAGCCAATATAGGAGAAGGGGCGGATTCCTGATCTGTCAGCCAGTCGCAGGCCTGAGAAGCAGGAACCACAGGCGGGCCCGTTTCTGCAGCCAGTCAGGGAAGGCCAATCAGCTAGGGCGGGCGGGGTGTTCTCGACAGCCCCGGAGCGAGCAAGTAATACGGCGGTCCGGAGCCGCCTCCTCCTCCTCGTCAGGAAGCAGGAACCGAAAGCAGCACTCCCGCCTCCCGCACTGTGCGAGCGGCCCTGTCCTCCGCTGCTGGCCATGCCGGCCAGGGGAAGGTAATGAGCCGCAGAGCCACGGGGTCTCGGCTGAGCAGCAAGCAGTATCAGCGGAGCTGGAATGACTGGCAACCCAGGTCAGTTGGCGGCCTAGGCCTCGCACTGCTGGTGGGGGGTCAGCGCAGGGCAGCCCGGCAGTGCTGGTCACGTGTGTGCCACGCACTGGCCACTGAGGCCTATATAGCCTGGTGAGGGCTACATCATGTGTGCAGCAGCTGTAATAGCGCCACTCAGCTGCCCATGCTGTGTATTGGGCAACTCCAGTGTGACTGGGCACCTCTCACCCCTTTCATTGTGACTAAGTGCTACCCAACCATTAGTGTGCTGTCATATCTCCAGTATGGCTGAGGATCTAATACTGAGTGTCTCTGTGTGGCCGAGTACTACTCACCCTCTCTGTGCTGCTATTATATCACCTGTATGGCTGAATACCACTTGCTATAATTACACTTCTAGTATGACCATCTGTATGCAGCCATTATTTTACCTCCAAGGATGTCTGAGTACATTTCACCTTCCTTTGGCTGAAAATCACTCTCTGTGCTGCCATTATAACTCCAATGTGTCTTGACTACCACTCACACTCTGAGAGCTTCTGGTGCTGGTTGGTGACCCAGAGGAAAATCTCACGAGCAGTTCTTAAAGCTAGTATGGTTCAGTTGAGCCAGCGTGAAAGTCCATATTGAAATTATGCTAATGTGATTGGGTTGACAGCAATCTCTTAAACTTCTAGATTTCGGATAGGTTGAACAGTAGTAAATATATGCTTGCACTTTTTGGCCAGTTATACTTCAAGTTGTAGACATTGCTGTGATTAGATAACTATTCCCTATAGACTTTCACACTGGTTCACCTCAACCATACTAGCTCCCAGTTTTCCAATCACAGTAACCTTTGTTGCTACTATACCTCCTGTGTGACTGAGAACCACTTCCTGTTCTCTATTCTGCCAATACACCTCCAGTGCAACTTAGTACTACTTCCCCTCTTTTATGCTGCCATCACACCTTCTGTGTGACTACCGCTCCTTGCCTCTCCTCTATTCTGCCATTACACCTCCAATGTTAAGTACCACTTCCCATCCCTTATGATTCTATTACACCTCCAGTTGGACTGAGTACCATTTTCCCTTCTGTCTGTTCTGCTATTCCACCTCCAGTGGGACTGAGTACCACTTCCCCTCCCTCTATGCTGCCATTCCACCTCCAGTGGGACTGAGTACCACTTCCCCTCCCTCTATGCTGCCATTCCACCTCCAGTGGGACTGAGTACCACTTCCCCTCCCTCTATGCGGCCATTCCACCTCCAGTGGGACTGAGTACCACTTCCCCTCCCTCTATGCGGCCATTCCACCTCCAGTGGGACTGAGTACCACTTCCCCTCCCTCTATGCTGCCATTCCACCTCCAGTGGGACTGAGTACCACTTCCCCTCCCTCTATGCTGCCATTCCACCTCCAGTGGGACTGAGTACCACTTCCCCTCCCTCTATGCTGCCATTCCACCTCCAGTGGGACTGAGTACCACTTCCCCTCCCTCTATGCTGCCATTCCACCTCCAGTGGGACTGAGTACCACTTCCCCTCCCTCTATGCTGCCATTCCACCTCCAGTGGGACTGAGTACCACTTCCCCTCCCTCTATGCTGCCATTCCACCTCCAGTGGGACTGAGTACCACTTCCCCTCCCTCTATGCTGCCATTCCACCTCCAGTGGGACTGAGTACCACTTCCCCTCCCTCTATGCTGCCATTCCACCTCCAGTGGGACTGAGTACAACTTCCCCGCCCTCTATGCTGCCATTCCACCTCCAGTGGGACTGAGTACCACTTCCCCTCCCTCTATGCTGCCATTCCACCTCCAGTGGGACTGAGTACCGCTTCCCCTCCCTCTATGCTGCCATTCCACCTCCAGTGGGACTGAGTACCGCTTCCCCTCCCTCTATGCTGCCATTCCACCTCCAGTGGGACGGAGTACCGCTTCCCCTCCCTCTATGCTGCCATTCCACCTCCAGTGGGACGGAGTACCGCTTCCCCTCCCTCTATGCTGCCATTCCACCTCCAGTGGGACGGAGTACCGCTTCCCCTCCCTCTATGCTGCCATTCCACCTCCAGTGGGACGGAGTACCGCTTCCCCTCCCTCTATGCTGCCATTCCACCTCCAGTGGGACGGAGTACCGCTTCCCCTCCCTCTATGCTGCCATTCCACCTCCAGTGGGACGGAGTACCGCTTCCCCTCCCTCTATGCTGCCATTCCACCTCCAGTGGGACGGAGTACCGCTTCCCCTCCCTCTATGCTGCCATTCCACCTCCAGTGGGACGGAGTACCGCTTCCCCTCCCTCTATGCTGCCATTCCACCTCCAGTGGGACGGAGTACCGCTTCCCCTCCCTCTATGCTGCCATTCCACCTCCAGTGGGACGGAGTACCGCTTACCCTCACTCTATGCTGCCATTCCACCTCCAGTGGGACGGAGTACCGCTTACCCTCACTCTATGCTGCCACTCCACCTCCAGTGGGACGGAGTACCGCTTACCCTCACTCTATGCTGCCATTCCACCTCCAGTGGGACGGAGTACCGCTTACCCTCACTCTATGCTGCCATTCCACCTCCAGTGGGACGGAGTACCGCGTACCCTCCCTCTATGCTGCCATTCCACCTCCAGTGGGACGGAGTACCGCTTACCCTCCCTCTATGCTGCCATTCCACCTCCAGTGGGACGGAGTACCGCTTACCCTCCCTCTATGCTGCCCTTACACCTTCAATTAGACTGAATAGCACTGCCCCCTTCTCTATACTGCCACTACATCTCCAGTTGGACTGAGTACCCCCCTCTCTCCGGTCTGTTTCCATTACACCTCCAGTGTAGCTGAGTACCACTTGCTCTCCTCTGTTGCCATTATACCTCCAGTTGGACTGACTACCACTACCCTCTATGTTGCAATTACACTTCCAGTGGGACAGAGTACAACTTCCCCTCCTCTGCTTCTGTTACACCTCCAGTTGGACTGACTACCACTCTCCCTCCTGTCTATGTTGCTATTAAACCTCCTTTACCCGACTTCCCATCCTCTTTGCTGCTATTACACCTCCAGTAGGTCTGAGTACCACTTCCCCTTCCTCTATGCTGCCATTACACCTCCAGTTGGACTGAGTACCACTTACCATCTTCTATCTTGCCATTATACCTTCAGTGTTACTCAGTATACCTCTCTTTCTTTATGCTACTATTAAAGGGAACTAAGCACCTTTTTTTTCCCTTTGACATTTCTCCTAGTTTCTAATAGCTGCAGGCAGGGCTGTGGAGTCGGTTAAAAAAATCCACCGACTCCTCAGTGTAGGATTCCTCCGACTCCTCTAATTTGCATATTACAATTTTGTTGATTAACAGTATGTAACGTGAAATTTGTCTCTTAAATGCCAACGCTTAGGAATTTTACAAGACAACTGAAGTGAGGATATGTAGACTACTATATTTATTCCCTTTAGACTAAAACTAGTCCTTGGTAAGAGTACTTGTAAAAGGCACAGACCGGAACAAAGAACATCTATCAGGCCCTAGGCAATGTAACTGTGGGTACATGTAAGAATGATGTGCAGGTACTCTGCAGGGGAATGAGGAGATTCGTCCTCTATTACACATTCTTCATGCACTATCTGAACAAGGTTTATGGGTGATAGACAACACTTCTGTGTTCAATGTGCACAACATTCTCAGTGGATTCCCTGCAGCTCTGTGGGGAGTGTATATGTAGAGTATAGTACTACTGTGTAACAAAGTAAACCTGAGACAGATGAAATTATAGTTTTATACATACCTGGGGCTTCCTCCAGCCCCCTTCAGGCTAATCAGTCCCTCGCTGGCCTCCTCCGCCACCTGGATCTTCTGCTATGAGTCCAGGTACTTGAGCCAGTCTGGTGTAGTGCGCATGCACACACTCCGCCGCCGGGAGCGTACTACACCTGCGCAGCACTATTGCGCAGGTGCAGAATGCTCCTGGCTGTGGAAGCGGCATGTAGCCAGACTGCTTTGACTGGCTGAATTACCTGGACTCATAGCAGAAAATCCAGGTGGTGGAGGAAGACAGCGAGGGACTGAATGGCCTGAAGGGGGCTGGAGGAAGCTTAAGGTATGTATAAAGCTTTTCTTTTAATTCACCTCAGGTACCCTTTAATTCATAGTCACCAAACCAAATTTTAACAACATATCAAATTTTGATGTCATGAGCAAAGAGAGTGCATACATTTGCATAAACCAGCATCAATGCAGAATTATTTCCATCTCATTGACCATCTCTATTAGTGACGCGGCTACACATCAGGCTTTATACTTACAGCAGAGATGTTATGTTGTATATATGAGATTCCTGTGTACACATCATATATGCTGTACAGTCACAAACTTTAAAAATACGGGGACTGCTTTATTGAAGCAGCGCAAGTAACTAATTTTGATTGGTTTATTTCATTTTTGTGGACTGAACACAGCTATTACTGTGTATATACATTTTTAATGACTATTATCTGAGAAATAGAACATTTTATCATATTTTCTATTTTAATTACAGTAAAAAATTCATTAGGAGTCAGTGCATTTTTTCCCAACTCCAGGCACCCAAAATTGCTCCAACTCCATGACTCCGACTCCACAGCCCTGGCTGCAGGAGCTACCATGTCCCCCTCCCCTTTAGCTGTCCTTATTTACAGAAGTCGCAGATGCTATCTTTACATCTTCTCTCTGGATAATAAACGCTTTGAAGCCATTGCCCTATAAACCCCCGCCCCGTTGATGAAGTTTTGTTTACTTCTTGGTAATGTATGCAATAAAACAAATAAATTAGTCCTTAGCTGCCTGAAACCTCTACGGTCGGTCGGCCGGCCATCTAACTGAAGAAGGCTAATAAAATCGTTCACTTTTCTTAAATGTAAAATTGAATTATTTTTTTTAAGGAGACATGTTGGTGTGCATTTTTAATGTGCTATTGAGATGCCCTGGGTGCTAAAAATGGTGCTCGGTTAACTTTAAAGAGTAACTGTTAGGCATAAAATTCAAAATCAATTCTCTATTTATAGCTGTTAAATAAGTTTAAAGGATGCTTACCAGGCAATTTCAAAGTTTAAAATTAATCTTACTTTTATTTCCAATAGAATGTCATTCCCAACTCTCAGCAGCTCTTATTTCATACATCTGCAGAAGGAAAATTGCAGTGCATACAAAATTCAGCCTGATTGGCTGAAGCCTTTACCCCTTCTGGTTTCCCCTCCCACACCTCTGTGATTGGATCCTGTTCTCCACTATGCCAATCTGCAGAGGTTGCAGGCTGTTAGGGAGCAGGGAGGGGGGCCAGCACCTGTCCTCTCACTGTCTTCAGCCCCCCTTCCTGTATTTTGCCACTATCCGCACGCTCGCTACTTTCCCCCTCGGCATCTCCCCTCCTGCCCGCAGCATTACAGAGCACAGCGAGGAGGAATAAAGGCAGTGTACACACTCGCCTCATCCATGGTTCCGGGTGCTGGAGTTCCCGTCTACACTCTGCACTACCGTTGCCCTGTACGGCAGTAGTGCAAAGAGTATAGACTGGAACTCCAGCGCCTGGAACCATAAGTAGGTGAGTCTTTGTGTGCTGCTTTTATTCCTTCCCGCTGTGCTCTGTAATGCTGCGGGGATGAGGGGAGTAAGGGAGGAAATTACATCAGGATTGGCTTCACCCAAGATGGCCCCTACCAGGAACAGAATTCTTTTTTTTTTTTTTTTTATATATATAAAATTCTCTGAAATCAAAACATGGACAGTAAAATACATCTGTTATGTAAGTAGAGAAAGTAAATATCTACGTGTGTGTGTGTGTGGTTTTTTTTTTTTCTTTCTTTCTTTCTTTCTTTCTTCCTTTCTTCCTTCCTTCCCCCCTTTCTTCCTTCCTTCCCCGGGCATAGTATGGCTATCAGTTCCATTTTAAACCTACAGCGAGACGGAGTGCCACTTCTTCCCGCTTCTTTATTTTGTCATTCTGCCTCCAGTGTTATGGAGTACCACATCCCATTCCCTCTATTACCTCTCCAATGTGACAGAGTATCTTATGCTTTCCTTTATGCTGGTATACCACTTCCCAGTCCTCTCTACGATGCCCTTAACCCTCCACTGTAGATGTGTACCACTCCACTAGATGGTCGAATAGATAATTTCCAGAAAGTCCGATCTGATTTCCAATCGTCTTTGATTGATTTTGTATAAAAGTGATCGAAAATAAAAACGATCGCAAATCATATCAGACCAGTTGGAAATTATCTATTCAACCATCTATCTTGCAGGAAATTGCATGGTGTATATCAGGCAATACTAAACCTTGTGCTATGAATTTACTGTGTTCTGCCACGTGGCTTCTAAGAGATCTGATAGTGTGGCTGATGTAGCACAAACCACCGTATGGACAAATTCAGCAGTAGATCACAAACTGTGTTGCACAGGTAGTATTCTGCCTTACCTCAATTGGTTTCAAGTATGGAGGAAAAGCTACTGAGAAATAGGTTAATCTGTGCTCCTGCAAGGCACAGCACTTGCATAATCTTTTAGAATACCAGTAATTGCTTTTGAGAGAACTAGTCACCCTCAACCTCTGAAGTAGTGTTTGGTATCTTACTGGGTGCAATCATGTTTTAGATATTTGGTAGCACCTTCCTGAGCTGGGAATCTAATTTTTAAATGTTTGGTAATAAAATATTTTTACATTTGTCGTAAAATACAATTAGTGTTTTTCTTCTTCCACATTACAACTCTGGGGAAGTGGATCTAATCACTCATCTCTACCATGATTTTCCATTCAAATAGCCCCTAAAGGTATCTTCTACATGTGCAACAGGATACCTTTTAAAAGCTGCACTCCTTTTTCATCAGATCTATCCCAAATAACAAGAATGTCATCTACAGGATCTTCTCAAAAAATTAGCATATTGTGATAAAGTTCATTATTTTCTGTAATGTACTGATACACATTAGACTTTCATATATTTTAGATTCATTACACACAACTAAAGTAGTTCAAGCTTTTTGTTTTTCTTATTGATGGTTTTGGCATACAGCTCATGAAAACCCAAAATTCCTATCTCAAAAAAATAGCATATTTAATCCGACCAATAAAAGAAGTGTTTTTAAAACAAAAAAAGTCAACCTTCAAATAATTATGTTCAGTTATGCACTTAATACTTGGTCGGGAATCATTTTGCAGAAATGACTGCTTCAATGCGGCGTGGCATGGAGGCAATCAGCCTGTGGCACTGCTCAGGTGTTATGGAGGCCCAAGATGCTTTGTTGGGTCTTGCATCTCACAACTTTCTCTTCACAATATTCCACAGATTCTCTATGGGGTTTAGGTCAGGAGAGTTTTACCATAGTCAGTAAACCATTTACCAGTGGTTTTGGCACTGTGAGCAGGTGACAGGTCATGCTGAAAAATGAAATTTTCATCTCCATAAAGCTTTTCAGCAGATGGAAGCATGAACCAACTTTTGAACCAGAAACAGCGGCAGAAGCGCCTGACCTGGGCTACAGAGAAGCAGCACTAGACTGTTGCTCAGTGGTCCTAAGTACTTTTTTCAGGTGAAAGCAACTTTTACATGTCATTCGGAAATCAAGGTGCCAGAGTCTGGAGGAAGACTGGGGAGAGGGAAATGCCAAAATGCCTGAAGTCCAGTGTCAAGTACCCACAGTCAGTGATAGTCTGGGGTGCCATGTCAGCTGCTGGTGTTGGTCCACTGTGTTGTGTCAAGGGCAGGGTCAATGCAGCTAGCTATCAGGAGCTTTTGGAGCACTTCATGCTTCTATCTGCTGAAAAGCTTTATGAAGAAGATTTCATTTTTCAGCACGACCTGGCACCTGCTCATAGTGCCAAAACCACTGGTAAATGGTTTACTGACCATGGTATTACTGTGCTCAATTGGCCTGCCAACTCTCCTGACCTGAACCCCATAGAGAATCTGAGGGATATTGTGAAGAGAAAGTTGTGAGACGCAAGACCCAACACTCTGGATGAGCTTAAGGCCGCTATCGAAGCATCCTGGGCCTCCATAACACCTGAGCAGTGCCACAGGCTGATTGCCTCCATGCCACGCCGCATTGAAGCAGTCATTTCTGCAAAAGGATTCCCGACCAAGTATTGAGTGCATAACTGAACATAATTATTTGAAGGTTGACTTTTTTGTTTTAAAAACCTGTTTCTTTTATTGGTCGGATTAAATATGCTAATTTTTTGAGATCGGAAATTTGGGTTTTCATGAGCTGTATGCCAAAATCATCAATAAGAAAAACAATAAAAGGCTTGAACTACTTCAGTTGTGTGTAATGAATCTAAAATATATGAAAGTCTGTTTATCAGTACATTACAGAAAATAATGAACTTCATCACAATATGCTAATTTTTTGGGAAGATCCTGTATATATCTTTATATAGAGGCTCAGGTTTGCTCGGAAGAGACAGTG
>NC_090652.1:149187933-149192933 GCF_040937935.1 Hyperolius riggenbachi
TGGGACCAAACTGATAAATGTTCCCAATAGTCCATGAAAAGGTTGGCATAACTTGGAGCAAACCCCACCCCCATAGTGGTGCCCACAAACCTGTAAATGGTATTCTAGAAATCAAGAGTAAGGCCTGGTGCACACCAGAGGAGTTTTTCTGAGCGCTTTGAGTTTTTAAATCTGCTGCTAATGTTATCCTATGTGTCTGTGCACACTGGAGCAATGAGGTTTTGTAAAAAAAAAACCATAGCATTACATTGGGAAGAGCTTTTAGAGGTTTCAAAAGCTCTTCCTAATGTAATGCTATGGATTGTTTTACAAAACCTCATTGCTCCAGTGTGCACAGACAAATAGGATAACATTAGCAGCAGATTTAAAAACTCAAAACGCTCAGAAAAACTCCTCTGGTGTGCACCAGGCATAAGTGTGTCACAGTAAGAAATCAATTCTATCCACTATAATTTGACTGTATACCGGGCAGGTTGCAGTTTTGGGCAAGAAAGAAGCTCTCAAACCATCTTTATGGCAGATATAAGTGTGTGTGTATAGGAACGACACATTCAGTGGGAGCCATGTTTACCTGTTTTTCCATTAGTATGTGTCCAATATATCTAAAGGTACCCATTACTGATACGATTTTGATGGACTAGCTACAGTATTTGAAGTACTGTATGCATATTCAGTTTGCCCATCTACTACATAGATTTGGTAAGATTGTATCATTGATGGACCCCTTAAAGCCAATGGGTACCGCTATCAAAATAAAAAAGTCAGATACTCGCCTAAGGAGAGGGAAGGCTCGGTCTTAATGAGCCTTCCCTCTCCTCTCCCGGTGCCTTCGGTGCTGCGCTGGCTCCCCCGTTTGCATCTGCCGCCGCAGGGACTTCGGAGGTCTTCGGGAGCACTCGGGCTTCAGAAGACTGGCCGCTCCATACTACGCACGCGCAATTGCGTCATAGGACGCTTGCGCATGCGTAGTATGGAGCGGCCCGTCTTCGGGAGCCCGAGTGCTCCCGAAGGCTTCCGAAACATCCCTTCTGCAGCAGAAGTGGCAGTATTTGACCGAACTGGTCGAATACTGCTACGGGGGATCCTGCGCGGGACCGGGCACCGGGAGAGGAGAGGGAAGGCTCATTAGGACCGAGCCTTCCCTCTTTTTTTTTTTTTTTTTTTTATATTGATAACGGTAAACATTCACTTTAAACAGGCACCATAACATGTTTTAGAATGTATTGCAATATTCAGGATACCCATTTTTACGTTAATCATCATGGTTTAATCATGAGAAGAAGCGCGTTCTAAATCTATATGTATGTAACCCCACCTTCCCAATGTTAATGATGTCATTAAACCTCCCAGTGCACTCTGGGAGACCAGGTGTTTCTGCTTACCATATATTCCGGCGTATAAGGGCCCGTTTCCACTAGGGCGGTTTCGCCGGCGATTCGGCAGTTTCCCCGCACATCATTCGCACGGGGAAACTCTGCCATATGGGATGACGGTGCCGCGGCGGAATCGCTTGCGGGAGCGATTCGCCCGGAACCCCCGCAGATTTCGCCATGGAGGCTGCGAATCCCATAGCCGTGCATGGCACGGCTCATGGGATTCGCCTGCGCACCCGCCCACCGGCTCAGTGCGGTGTGCGTCTGCGAGACGCACGCCGCACTAGTGGAAACAGGCCCTAAGACGACCCCCCCAACTTTTCCAGTTAAAATCTAGTTTAGGATATACTCGCAGTATAAGACTACCCCTTTTCCAATGCACACCAAATTAAAATAAAAATTAAAAAACCATGTACTGGTGCTATGTATGAACAGATACTAGTGCTGTACCCAGTATATAACAGCATATATTCAATTGACTTATTGCATTGGTCAACTCTCCTTAAAGGGGAACTTCAGCCTAAACAAACATACTGTCATTAAAGAGAACCCGAGGTGGGTTTGAAGAATGTTATCTGCATACAGAGGCTGGATCTGCCTATACAGCCCAGCCTCTGTTGCGCTGTATGGCTGATATTGTAGTGAAACCCCTCCCACAAGAAACTCCGAGGACCGTGGTGCTCCTGGCAGTTTCCTGTCTGTGAACCTTGTTGCATTGTGGGAAATAGCTGTTTACAGCTGTTTCCAACTGCCAAAAAAAGCATGCAGCAGCTACATCACCTGCCAACAGTAAAAATGTCACCATGTAATGTCAGAATGTAAATCAGGGATTTAAAAGATTTTACAATGGGAAAACACTGACTAAATAATTCATACATAATTATTGTAAAAATGAAGCACTTTTTTTTTATTACATTATTTTCACTGGAGTTCCTCTTTAAGAGATGCATTTTATGTTGCATACTTTCAACAAGATTGTAATGTGCAAATTAGGAGTCTGAGTCGGTGGAATCCCAACCTGAGGAGTCAGGATTTTTGTACCGAGTCTACCGACTCCACAGCCCTGGTTGGTAATATGTTTGTATATAACCAGATTTGAGATGAACTGGAAAAAAGACCGATTTGCGTTTAAAACTTGTGTGTTGTATAGATAGATCCTCTAGTATCTGCAACCAATCACTCTTCAACTATAATAGGTGAATTCTCTAACAGGAAGTCCAGAAGGGCCAGCCTCTCAGCATCCTGCTGGGTATTGAGTATATTTACAGGAAGTGACAGTCTCCCCAGTGTACACTCAGACAGCAATAAAACCTTCTTGAAGGTTCAGGAACTTTTGTAGCCCAATATTAACCCTCAAAAGGTTTGTGTGGAGTTTGAATGTAAAGGTATTGCACTGTTAACATTGGGAGTGGTTTTCTGGTTCCTTAATGTCCTAGTTTCTGGATGCCATGCATCGTTGTACAGATGCCTTTTTCTTACAGCTGGTGTCCCTGTATCTGTATTCTTGAAAAGTTAAGTATGGGTGATAAAGGGTGTCTAAATGGCTAAATATTTAGTGTGCAGAGACAGACTTGCCTAAATGCAGAGCCATGTGCTCTAACATGCCATTTTCATGTTGTAGCTGGGAGCTCTGTCTTCTGAGTCTCTACTGAAAGTGCAGACATGTGACAGTCGAGTCTTCTTACAAATCCACCACACAGTGGAGGGATCATTCTGCAATTTTTAGATTTTACAACATTAAAAGGGATTAATAGTGATTTTTTTTTTTGTGTTTTTGTTTTTTTTATTAGAATACTAAAATACTCTATTTGGAATAGAAAATAATTTTTTGGCAGGGATTGAATTGTGTGGATACTTTATAAGTTGCAACAGCAAGTTGAGAAGTGAACTAATAAGAGGAAGGTTGCAATGTTTCTCCCAAGCTAATAAAATAAACTGATCACCTAATTGGTCCCAGATTAAGCGTTTGCACTCCAGTGTGAACGAAGTGTGGTAGTGAGTTTTGGAACGTGTCCCCTATGTCGCGTGTGAGGTGGATTGAGAAGCATAGAAGCCAACGTACATCTGGGTAAGTAACCCAGTCTCTCGTGCTCACACCTGAGGCAATTAAGCCTCCATTTTAATTCCACATTCGAATGGCTTCCTACTTGGACGCCCATCGCTGGTACCGGGAATTGGCTTTGTTGTGCTGCCTCTACCCCATTGTTGTTGCCCCCTGTGCTCGTGCATTGTAAGCTCACCTGCACCAGCTCCCAGTGTGCTCTGCTGTGGCCTCAGAGTGTCTAGTAAGTGGGGGCAACTTGATACCATCTGGATGATTACTGAATGTTTTCTGAAAAAATAAACCTATGCCTGGTTGACTGCTTTTTAATACAAAGTGTTTAAAACAATTTGCATATTGAAAAATTATGCAAATGTACATCCGCCTCTTCAAAGAGGAATGTTCTCTATAAATTCAACCATAGTGACTGACATGAGCACTGTAGTAAAACAGATAAATTACAAAGCTCCTTGCTAAAGTATAACAAGAACATTGAATAGTCACTGTCACATGGGTGTGTCTGTGGTTTCTTGAAAAATATGTGGAATGTAGTGTGTAAATTCCCCCCCCCCCCCCCCCCCCCCCCCCCCAGCAGCAAATCAAGGCACAATAAGTATGGTATGGAGGAAGTAAGTTAATCATATGCCTTATTGCTAAGCAGGCTATCTCCTTTTATTGAGTGGACGATCAATAAAAGGAGGAATCCAATGTGGAATCCAGGAAAAGTGCTGCTGTACCTTCAAGGTACTGAGTGAGATTCCTCTTCACACCCTCTTGAAGATCAAGCACAACCAGTAGTGGCTTTACCGGTTAAGGGCTCTGCCTCTGACACAGAAGACCAGGATTCCGATCGCTGCTCTTCCTGTTCAGTAAACCAGCACCTATTCAGTAGGAGACCTTAGGCAATACTCCCTAAGGCCTCTTGCACACTGCAAGTGATTCCGATTCAGATTCCGCTTTTTAATCAGTTTTTACATCCGATTCATATTCCGATTTGCAGTGTGCAGGGAGCAAACTGCAAATCAGAATCTGAATCGGATGTAAAAAGCGGAATCTGAATCGGAATCACTTGCAGTGTGCAAGAGGCCTAACACTGCTACTGCCTATAGAGCGTGCCCTAGTGGCTGCCACTCTGGTGCTTTGAGTCCTCCAGGAGAAAAGCATAATATAAATGTTCTGTCTACTGCGAGTATTTGGTCTTTCACTGGAAAAACAAATTTTTTTTTATTTTTTTTTTTACTTTCTTAAAACAAATTTGTGATAATTCAGGTTGGAGTGAGCTTGAGATGTCTCCCAGTGCATCCCTGCTGAATATATGCAAATTAACCATTGTTATCCTTAGAAGCTAAACACACCTCCAGAACAGCTGGAATGCAATGTCAGCTTATTAATTTGTACAGAGCCAGACTGGAGAGAGGTCACTCTGAACACTAAGTTTAGAAATCATGTTGAACCTTGTGATCTTTCCTGTGACCTTTCTGCTTTAATCTTCCTGGCAGTATGATTATTTCCAGATTTTAGGTTCTAAAAGCAGGGCAATTTTTTTTTTCAAGCTTTTAGACCTAAAAAAAAAATCATGTACCGCT